>NC_089225.1:23464843-23652977 GCF_963924675.1 Phocoena phocoena | reverse complement strand
TGGAACATTAACACATTGCTGATAGGGTAAATTAGTACAACATTTGGAAACCTATGCTGTATCTTCTAAAACTCCATATATGTGTACATTATGAACCAGTAAATTCATTCCTAAATATATACATAGGGAGGTATATACATTGCAAAGTTTCCCAAAGTTTGGATACTTGAAAGGAACCATCACATTCCACAGAACCTACTTATATAAGCTGTTCATTTAAATGCAGCAGATATAGTGTAGCAAGTGAAAGATAGTGCAGGCAAGCACTGAGGGTCTGAAGGACATCCCACAGGCAAGCTTTCCAGGGCTGTCTTTATTCACACACACAGACTGTACTCTATCACCAGTTTGAACCACCAAGATCTGAGCTAGGAATCCTGCTTTCTGGGGAACTCAAAGGAGAAACACTCAGCAAGCCGTTTATATGACCTTGTAATCAAGCTAGGTTGTTAAACCAATTAGACCAGTTATAAACCATCAGTAAAATCAAAACCAAATAAACAAAAATACCTGACCCTGCAGGTCACCAGAGGATGCGTATTGACTTTAAAATGCACATTATAAATCTCACTGCTGTTATCTTGGCTAAGAGTGAAAATCCAGATATCCAGTTTTCCCCAGAGATAAAGACAGAGCTTTTCTGGTTCAGCTGTAAACCCATTCATATTTTCACATAAAAATAAAGGATTAGAATATTTAAAGCATCATATTCATAATAACCCAAAATTGAAAGCAGTACAAATATCCATTAGAAAGAAAAACAATAAATTGTTGGTTTGCACATGAAATACTATAGAACAATGAATAAATATGCATTACTGCTATGTAAAACAGCATAGATGGATATCAAAAATAATGTACTAAGTGAAGATATCTGAAAGAAAAAATATATGTAGATAGGTAGATAGATAGATAATTCTATTTATATAAATTTCAGTACCCAGGCAAAACGAATCTTTTGTGTGAGAAGTGAGGATAATAGTTGCCTTTGGGAAAGAGAGGACTAATAATTGATGATGAACATGAAACATGAAATAGTGTAAAAGTTGCCGGTTAACTGTTATTTCCTGACTTGACAGATAGTTAAATGGCTGTGTTCACTTTGTAAAAAATTATCAAGCTTAAAATTTGTCCTTATATGTACATATATGATATTTGAATAAAAGTAATTTTTAAAATGTTATATGTACACACACACATACATGTGCACACACATATACTCCAAAGCTATACCTGTTTTTAGGGTCATCTTATACTTAGTACTGAGTTGGTAGTGACTCATTGTTTCTTTATTGTTATAGGATGTATTTCTTTATTATTCTACCTTTTAAAGTTTTCATCTATTACTTCTTTGAGTGCTTCTTTTCATTTTCCGTGTTCTATCCCTTGGTGACTCCTTTAGGTGGGTATATAATTTATGGATTTAATTTCCATGTCATTTAACTGTTCCTTAATATTTTTTAATCTTTTATATATTTAAAATTTATTTTGGAATAATAGGTCACAGAGGTTGATCTTCTAGATTACTAATTGCATAAAAAGGCATAGTATACTCATGCATAGAATACTAGGTAGCTGCTTTTTAAAAAATTAAACAGGTGTTGGTCATACAGTATATAGGTGCTATAGTATAGGAATATCCTTTCACACATTTAAATGAAAAATAGTACAATTTATGTAGTGTGTTACTTTAATAAAAATTTCCATGTGTATGTGGTCTGAGTTTCTTGGCGTATTGTTAGAAATGTATAGTATTAGTTGAGTGATTTGGTTGCATGTAACAGAAGAGGTACTAATTCCGGCTTAAGAAATTAAGTCTTTCGATTTTTCTATATAACAAGACCCCTGGAAATGGCACATTTTCTGCAGCATTTCAACGTTATCAAACACCTAGCTTTTCTTTGTCTTTCTGCTTTGCTGTCCTTAGCATGTTTGCTTTTCATCCTATGTAATTTTTTTTTAACATCTTTATTGGAGTATAATTGCTTTACAATGGTGTGTTAGTTTCTGCTTTATAACAAAGTGAATCAGTTATACATACACATATGTTCCCATATCTCTTCCCTCTTGCGTGTCCTGCCACCCACCCTCCCTATCCCACCCCTCCAGGCGGTCACAAAGCACCGAGCTAATCTCCTGTGCTATGCGGCTGCTTCCCACTAGCTATCTACCTTACATTTGGTAGTGTATATATGTCCATGCCTCTCTCTCGCTTTGTCACAGCTTACCCTTCCCCCTCCCCATATCCTCAAGTCCATTCTCTAGTAGGTCTGTGTCTTTATTCCTGTCTTACCCCTAGGTTCTTCATGATATTTTTTTTCTTAAATTCCATATATATGTGTTAGCATACGGTATTTGTCTTCCTCTTTCTGACTTACTTCACTCTGTATGACAGACTCTAGGTCTATGACCTCATTACAAATAGCTCAATTTCGTTTCTTTTTATGGCTGAGTAATATGCCATTGTATATATGTGCCACATCTTCTTTACCTATTCATCCGATGATGGACACTTAGGTTGTTTCCATCTCCAGGCTATTGTAAATAGAGCTGCAATGAACATTTCGGTACATGACTCTTTTTGAATTATGGTTTTCTCAGGGTATATGCCCAGTAGTGGGATTGCTGGGTCATATGGTAGTTCTATTTGTAGTTTTTTAAGGAAACTCCATACTGTTCTCCACAGTGGCTGTATCAATTTACATTCCCACCAACAGTGCAAGAGGGTTCCCTTTTCTCCACAACCTCTCCAGCACTTATTGTTTCTAGATTTTTTGATGATGAGCATTCTGACTGGTGTCAGATGATATCTCATTGTAGTTTTGATTTGCATTTCTCTAATGATTAATGATGTTGAGCATTCTTTCATGTGTTTGTTGGCAGTCTGTATATATTCTTCGGAGAAATGTCTATTTAGGCCTTCTGCCCATTTTTGGATTAGGTTGTTTGTTATTTTGTTATTGAGATGCATGAGCTGCTTATAAATTTTGGAGATTAATCCTTTGTCAGTTGCTTCATTTGCAAATATTTTCTCCCATTCTGAGGGTTGTCTTTTGGTCTTGTTTATGGTTTCCTTTGCTGTGCAAAAGCTTTGAAGTTTCATTAGGTCCCATTTGTTTATTTTTGTTTTTATTTCCATTTCCCTAGGAGTTGGGTCAAAAAGGATCTTGCTGTGATTTATGTCATAGAGTGTTCTGCCTATGTTTTCCTCTAAGAGTTTGATAGTGTCTGGCCTTACATTTAGGTCTTTAATCCATTTTGAGCTTATTTTTGTGTATGGTGTTAGGGAGTGATCTAATCTCATACTTTTACATGTACCTGTCTAGTTTTCCCAGCACCACTTATTGAAGAGGCTGTCCTTTCTCCACTGTACATTCCCGCCTCCTTTATCAAAGATAAGGTGACCGTAGGTGCGTGGGTTTATCTCTGGGCTTTCTGTCCTGTTCCATTGATCTATCTTTCTCTTTTTGTGCCAGTACCATACTGTCTTGATTACTGTAACTTTGTAGTATAGTCTGAAGTCAGGGAGCCTGATTCCTTCAACTCCATTTTTCGTTCTCAAGATTGCTTTGGCTATTTGGGGTCTTTTGTGTTTTTATACAAATTGTGAATTTTTTTGTTCTAGTTCTGTAAAAAATGCCAGTGGTAGTTTGATAGGGATTGCATTGAATCTGTAGATTGCTTTGGGTAGTAGAGTCATTTTCACAATGTTGTTTCTTCCAATCCAAGAACATGGTATATCTCTGCATCTATTTGTATCATCTTTAATTTCTTTCATCAGTGTCTTATAATTTTCTGCATACAGGTCTTTTGTCTCCTTAGGTAGGTTTATTCCTAGATATTTTATTCTTTTTGTTGCAGTGGTAAATTGGAGTGTTTTCTTGATTTCACTTTCAGATTTTTCATCATTAGTGTATAGGAATGCCAGAGATTTCTGTGCATTAATTTTGTATCCTGCTACTTTACCAAATTAATTGTTGAGCTCTAGTAGTTTTCTGGTAGCATATTCAGGATTCTCTATGTATAGTATCATGTCATCTGCAAACAGTGACAGCTTTACTTCTTCTTTTCCAATTTGGATTCCTTTTATTTCCTTTTCTTCTCTGATTGCTGTGGCTAAAACTTCCAAAACTATGTTGAATATGAGTGGTGAGAGTGGGCAACCTTGTCTTTCCCTGATCTTAGTGGAAATGCTTTCAGTTTTTCACCATTGAGGGCAATGTTGGCTGTGGGTTTGTCCTATATGACCTTTATTATGTTGAGGAAAGTTCCCTCTATGCCTACTTTCTGCAGAGTTTTTATCATAAATGGGTGTTGAATTTTGTCGAAAGCTTTCTCTGCATCTATTGAGATGATCATATTGTTTTTCTCCTTCAGTTTGTTAATATGGTGTATCACGTTGATTGATTTGCATATATTGAAGAATCCTTGCATTCCTGGAATAAACCCCACTCGATCATGATGGATGATCCATTTAATGTGCTGTTGGATTCTGTTTGCTAGTATTTTGTTGAGGATTTTTGCATCTATGTTCATCAGTGATATTGACCTGTAGTTTTCTATCTTTGTGACATCCTTGTCTGGTTTTGGTATCAGGGTGTTGGTGGCCTCGTAGAATGAGTTTGGGAGTGTTCCTCCCTCTGCTATATTCTGGAAGAGATTGAGAAGAACAGGTGTTAGCTCTTCTCTAAATGTTTGACAGAATTTGCCTGTGAAGCCATCTGGTCCTGGGCTTTTGTTTGGTGGAAGATTTTTAATCACAGTTTTAATTTCAGTGCTTGTGATTGGTCAGTTCTATTCTATTTAAGAATTTTCTATTTCTTCCTGATTCAGTCTTGGCAGGGTTTCGTTTCTAAGAATTTGTCCATTTCTTCCAGGTTGTCCATTTTATCGGCATAGAGTTGCTTGTAGTAATGTCTCATGATCTTTTGTATTTCTGCATTGTCAGTTGTTACTTCTCCCTTTTCATTTCTAATTCTATTGATTTGACTCTTCTCCCTTTTTTTCTTGATGAGTCTGGCTAATGGTTTATCAATTTTGTTTATCTTCTCAAAGAAACAGCTTTTAGTTTTATTGATCTTTGCTATCATTTCCTTCATTTCTTTTTCATTTATTTCTTATCTGATTTTTATGATTTCTTTCCTTCTGCTAACTTTGGGGTTTTTTTGTTCTTCTTTCTCTAATTGCTTTAGGTGCAAGGTTAGGTTGTTTATTCGAGATGTTTCCTGTTTCTTAAGGTAGGATTGTATTGCTATAAACTTCCCTCTTAGAACTGCTTTTGCTGCATCCCATAGATTTTGGGTCCTCATGTCTCCATTGTCATTTGTTTCTAGGTAGTGTTTGATTTCCTCTTTGATTTCTTCAGTGATCACTTCGTTATTAAGTACTGTATTGTTTAGCCTCCATGTGTTTGTATTTTTTACAGATCTTTTCATGTAATTGATATCTAGTCTCGTAGCATTGTGGTCAGAAAGGATACTTGATACAATTTCAATTTTCTTAAATTTACCAAGGCTTGATTTGTGACCCAAGATACGATCTATTCTGGAGACTGTTCCATGAGCACTTGAGGAAAATGTGTATTCTGTTGTGTTTGGATGGAGTGTCCTATAAATATCAACTAAGTCCATGTTGTTTAATGTATCATTTAAAGCTTGTGTTTCCTTATTTATTTTCATTTTGGATGATCTGTCCATTGGTGAAAGTGGGGTGTTAAAGTCCCCTACTATGAATGTGTTACTGTCGATTTCCCCTTTTATGGCTGTTAGTATTTGCCTTATGTATTGAGGTGCTCCTATGTTGGGTGCATAAATATTTACAATTGTTATATCTTCTTCTTTGATCGATCCCTTGATCATTATGTAGTGTCCTTGTTTGTCTCTTCTAATAGTCTTTATTTTAAAGTCTATTTTGTCTGATATGAGAATTGCTACTCCAGCTTTCTTTTGGTTTCCATTTGCATGAAATATCTTTTTCCATCCCCTTACTTTCAGTCTATATGTGTCTCTAGGTCTGAAGTGGGTCTCTTGTAGACAGTATATGTATGGGTCTTGGTTTTGTATCCATTCAGCCAATCTGTGTCTTTTGGTGGGAGCATTTAGTCCATTTACATTTAAGGTCATTATTGATATGTATGTTCCTATTCCCATTTTCTTAATTGTTTTGGGTTCGTTATTGTAGGTCTTTTCTTTCTCTTGTGTTTCTTGCCTAGAGAAGTTCCTTTAGCCTTTGTTGTAAAGCTGGTTTGGTGGTGCTGAACTCTCTCAGCTTTTGCTTGTCTGTAGAGGTTTTAATTGCTCCATCAAATCTGAATGAGATCCTTGCTGGGTAGAGCAATCTTGGTTGCAGGTTTTTCTTCTTCATCACTTTAAATATGTCCTGCCAGTCCCTTCTGGCTTGCAGAGTTTCTGATGAAAGATGAGCTGTTAACCTTATGGGGATTCCCTTGTGATTTATTTGTTGTTTATCCCTTGCTGCTTTTAATATGTTTTGTTTGTATTTAATTTTTGACAGCTTGATTAATATGTGTCTTGGTGTGTTTCTCCTTGGATTTATCCTGTATGGAACTCTCTGTGCTTCCTGGACTTTATTAACTATTTCCTTTCTCATATTAGGGAAGTTTTCAACTATAATCTCTTCAAATATCTTCTCAGTCCCTTTCTTTTTCTCTTCTTCTTCTTGAACCCCTATAATTCGAATGTTGGTGCGTTTAATGTTGTCCCAGAGGTCTCTGAGACTGTCCTCAGTTCTTTTCATTCTTTTTTTCTTTATTCTGCTCTGCAGTAGTTATTTCCACTATTTTATCTTCCAGGTCACTTATCCGTTCTTCTGCCTCAGTTATTCTGCTATTGATCCAATCTAGAGTATTTCTAATTTCATTTATTGTGTTGTTCATCATTGTTTGTTTCATCTTTAGTTCTTCGAGGTCCTTGTTAAATGTTTCTTGCATTTTGTCCATTCTTTTCCCAAGATTTTGGATCTTTAATGTCATTATTCTGAATTCTTTTTCAGGTAGACTGCCTATTTCCTCTTCATCTGTTAGGTCTGGTGGGTTTTTATCTTGCTCCTTCATCTGCTGTGTGTTTTTCTGTCTTCTCATTTTGCTTATCTTATTGTGTTTGGGGTTTCCTTTTTGCAGGCTGAAGGTTCGTAGTTCCCGTTGTGTTTGGTGTCTGTCCCCAGTGGCTAAGGTTGGTTCAGTGGGTTGTGTAGGCTTCCTGGTGGAGGGGACTAGTGCCTGTGTTGTGGTGGATGAGGCTGGAGCTTGTCTTTCTGGTAGGCTGGTCCACATCTGGTGGTGTGTTTTGTGGTGTTTGTGGACTTACTATGATTTTAAGCAGCCTCTCTGCTAATGGGTGGTGTTGTGTTCCTGTTTTGCTAGTTGTTTGGCATAGAATGTCCAGCACTGTAGCTTTCTGGTCATTGAGTGAAGCTGGGTGCTGGTGTTGAGATGGAGATCTCTGGGAGATTTTCACCATTTGATATTATGTGGAGCTGGGAGCTCTCTTGTGGACCAGTGTTCTGAAGTTGGCTCTCCCACGTCAGAGGCACATCACTGACTCCTGACTGCAGCACCAAGAGCCTTTCATCCACATGGCTCAGAGTAAAAGAGAGAAAAAGTAGAAAGAAGGAATTAGTAGAAGTAGAAAGAAAGAAAGGAGGGAGGGAGGGAGGGAGGAAGGACCAAAGGAAGGAGGGAAGAAAGGAAAAAAAGAAAGAAGATAAAGTGAAATGAAATAAAGATAAAATATAATAAAGTTATTAAAATAAAAAATAATTATTAAGAGAAAAAAAAGAAAAAAAAATTTAAAAAAAGGATGGATAGAACCCTAGGACAAATGGTGGAAGCAAAGCTGTACAGACAAAATCTCACACAGAAGCATACACATACACACGCACAAAAAGAGGAAAAGGGGAAAAAATCATAAATCTTGCTCTCAAAGTCCACCTCCTCAATTTGGGATGATTCGTTGTCTATTCATGTATTCCACAGATGCAGGTACATCAAGTTGATTGTGGAGCTTTAATCCGCTGCTTCTGAGGCTGCTGTGAGAGATTTCCCTTTCTCTTCTTTGTTCTCACAGCTCCCAGGGGCTCAGCTTTGGATTTGGCCCTGCCTGTGCATGTAGGTTGCCGGAGGGCGTCTGTTCTTCGCTCAGACAGGACAGGGATAAAGGAGCCGCTGACTCGGGGGCTCTGGCTCACTCAGGCTGTGGGGAGGAAGGGGCAAGGAGTGCGGGGCGGGCCTGCGGTGGCAGAGGATGGCATGATGTTGCACCAGCCTGAGGCCCGCCGTGCGTTCCCCTGGAGGAGTTGTCCCTGGATCCCGGGACCCTGGCAGTCGCGGGCTGCACAGGCTCCCCGGAAGCAGGGGTGTGGATAGTGACCTGTGCTCGCACACAGGCTTCTTGGTGGCGGCAGCAGCAGCCTTACTGTCTCATGCCCGTCTCTGGGGTCCGTGCTTTTAGCCGCAGCTCGCGCCTGTCTCTGGAGCTCCTTTAAGCAGCGCTCTTAATCCCCTCTCCTCGCGCACCCGGAAACAAAGAGGGAAGAAAAAGTCTCTTGCCTCTTCGGCAGGTCCAGACTTTTCCCCAGACTCCCTCCTGGCTAGCCGTGGCGCACTAACCCGCTGCAGGCTGTGTTCACGCCGCCAACCCCAGTCCTCTCCCGGCGCTCCGACCGAAGCCCAAGCCTCAACTCCCATCCCCGCCCGCCGCGGCGGGTGAGCAGACAAGCCTCTCGGCCTGGTGAGTGCCGGTCGGCACTGATCCTCTGTGTGGGAATATCTCCGCTTTGCCCTCCACACCCCTGTTGCTGTGCTCCCCGCCACGGCCCTGAAGCTTACCCCTCTGCCACCCGCAGTCTCTGCCCGCGAAGGGGCTTCCTAGCGTGTGGAAACCTTTCCTCCTTCACAGCTCCCTCCCACTGGTGCAGGTCCCGTCCCTATCCTTTTGTCTCTGTTTATTCTTTTTTCTTTTGCCCTCCCCAGGTACGTGGGGGGGTTCTTGACTTTTGGGAGGTCTGGGGTCTTCTGCTAGCATTCAGTAGGTGTTCTGTAGGAGTTGTTCCACGTGTAGATGTATTTTTGGTGTATCTGTGGGGAAGAAGGTGATCTCCGTGTCTTACTCTTCTGCCATCTTCCCATATCCTGTAATTTTTTATAGTTCTAAAATTGGTACCAGAACTGCAATGATCATGTCCTTAAACAATAAACCAAAAAAAATTGTACAGGTTTTTTTTTTTAACCATTTACTTTTATTTTCATCAGAGGTCAAAATCCTACTCTTAAGCTCCCTCCCACAGCATACTTCATAACACATCTGGTTAGTTAGAACAGGGTCAAATGTTCATCTCTAAACCAATTGCAGAAAAAGGAGGAATTAACTCAACATTTGTATTAGTCAGTTTTTGCTGCAATAATGCAGCTAAAGGAATACACTAATGTGTCAAGAAACATATATTTGTTGTTTCTTGCTCTTGAGTTTTTGGATTAGTTGCAGCAGTTCTACATCAGACCATGGGTGAGGTTCAGGTGTGGTTCATGAGTCCTTCAATCTGGACCCACATTGATGTACAGAGACTACCTGGGACATATGATTTTTATAATTCAGTGCAGGAGTGCAAGAGGAAAAGCAGAAACATATGATGTGTCTTAAAAGTTCTGCTTAAAATAGGCACTCTCTCACTTCTACCTGCATTTACTTGGGTAAAGCAATCATATAACCAAGCTGAAGTCAATGAGACAAGGAAGTGTTCTTTTCCCTCATCAAAGCATGGCCATTGTGGGGAGGGAACAACTAATCATAAACCAACAAGACAATCTACCACAGCAATCATGACTTAGACCAATCATGGTTCATCCCTTCAGATTGGGAGAGGAATCCAAGTTCTGTAAACTTGTTGCAACATGCACAAAATACAGTTATTATAAACTATGGGAATAAGGGATTGTAGTTATTGAGTAGACAGTCAACATTATCTGACATAATTCACATCAACATCGTGTTGGGTATGTCCTGCATAGAGAAGAGAGTGGGATGGGCAGAGGCCAGTGTGAGGCAAGAATGAAACAGTTTCGCGTTGACTTCTCACTATTTATACAACCAGAAGTCTCCTCTAATTGAGAAAATGCACCAAGATGGAAAAGCAGCTCAAATATTGGTGAAAAGATCAGTGGTTTATTTATTGATTAAGCATTTTAATTCAACAAGTTGGAAAGAGACTCTCTGTCTTCCAGAGGCCATTCTGCCTTATTTCAAAAAGGCTGAAATCTATATTTTGAGTCTTAATTTCACATTATATGCAACAACTCTCTGACACCTTGGGTGAGAAGCTCCCCACTGGTCTTACCTTCAGCACAGCAATATTTTTACCATTTTCATTCTGGCCCAGCCACTGGTACAGGCTGTTCACTTATGTTACTGTCATGAGCAAGCGATGCAGGGAGAGAAACATTGCTGATCTGTGAAATTAGACAGTACATTAAATCTGTCTTGGTATTTAAGCCACGGTAAGTACCATGTTTAATTAGGTTTATGAAATGACATCTTGTTCAGGGCAAGGATCAGTATAGTAGAGAAGCTATAATGGATGTGAAATTAAATGCCTAAGTTGAAGCTAAACTGTTACATGCACAAGTCAGTGATTTCAGGACTATGCCTCCCAAGTGAATCACAAACTGACCTCTTTGAGCATGCTGTAGGACACAGTTTGTGTAACATTATATGGCATTAATTTTAAAAACCCAATCTGACTTCTTTCCAAGTATATGCCCCCAAAACATAACTGGGAATGCTTTCTTTTTCTGCATTTCCTGACATTTCTTCCACAGTACTAAGTTAATGGATGGCTTTAAAGCTAAAATCATGGGAAATGCAAGAGCCTACCCAATTGTTAATATCTGAATCTTAGGATTTATCAACTGTAGCGTATCTAAAGATACAAAACCCACCTTTTCTGGAACCCCTTAGATGTGGAAATAAAGACCTCATTGCATGTGGAAGTGTGCTACGAGGCACAATTTTCATAAAGGGAATTTAAATGACTGCTTTAATTTGTAGACCAGACTGTGTGTGCCTGAAGTCTAAGATTAATGAGACACTTTTTCAGAGAATTGTCTCTTCTAAATAAACAAGGCCTTTTGTGCTGACCCAGGAATCTGAGTTGTAGCTGAAAGACTAATTATACCAATATTATAATGGGCACATCTACAACAGTGAAAGGAATAGTCTCTCCATCTTCAAAGTTAGATGCTCATTCAAATGAAATCCAATTTATCTGGATTGTCTTTCATGTTTTCCTTTGCACCTATAAAGAAAGTGAAAGACTTTTCCTTTTAAGAGCATTTTGAAAATTCATTATTTTTACTTTTCTTCAATATATATAAAAACTCCTCTATAAATGAATTCCCAAACTAAATTTTTCTCTTGGTAATTTGATTTAAAAGAAAATTAGAACAAGTCATTATGAGCAGAATGCTTTCAATTAAGACATAATTAATTTAAATGTGCAAATGCAGAATACATTTGGATGTGCAATTAGGTGACTGATTATACTGGAAATCTAATTTCATACTTAAATTGCCAGCCACACCCCCATCTTGAGCTATTGACCCACCACAGTTGACCACAAGGTTGGCTCTTACCCCCAGAGGAAGTGACCTCAGTGAATAGTGTTTTTTTTGCAGTGATTCTATAATCATCTGTTGGTATCTGTCTTTAGACAGTACTTAGAGACAACACCCATGAAGGAGCTTCCTTCCTACCATTCTCCATATTTTTCAACAAGCATCTTGTTTTATTTTAAATAATTGATGTGTAACTTGGCAAATTGTGAAAGGCCTCTTTTATGCCATTGTACTTAGTAGCTCTTTTCTATTCAGGTACTCTTTAAAAGTAAGCTGATAATCAAAATGTTAAACATGTATGAAAAGTTACTGAGCGTTGAATTTTTTACTTCGAAATTATTTAGTATGGCATTGCAAATTGTTTGTTATAGATACAAATGTGTGGAAGCTATAGTTTGGTGTTGGCACTTATGGGTTTGGAATGTCCTCAGACTAATCAAGACAATGAATTTTAGTGCCATAAGAAGTAGAGGGGGGTGATTTAGCAAGGTTTGGACCTGATATGTTTCAGTGTTGCTCTACAAATTGAAGAGATTCCCCAATCATATGAAAAACTATTTATAATTCCAGAAATTAGCCAAAGTCAATATTTGTCCTCTAAATCAGACATTGTTTTAAATTCCCTGAATAGTTGAAAAATTTGTAAAATGTTTTCAAGGATTCTAAAAACTCATAATTGGGAAAGGAGGAAAACATTTATGAAAGTGAGGACATTTGTTGAAAGTCTACTCTGTGCCAGGACGTGAGCTAGATATTCTCTTGTATCATGTCTGCACATGTCAGTTATTAATGTATCACCTCTCAGCTCCACGCCCTTACTTCATATCTTTTCCTGAGATGCTGGGCCTGGAAATCTGCAACCTATCTTTCCCAGAGCCAACACACAGAGCATTGTGGGAATATCTCTTGGATCAAAGAAGTCTCCCTAGCCTGAATCATAGACATTAGCATTTCAGCTCATTGAGTTAGATGTTTTCCTCTTCAGATAACTTTTGAAAATGCAAATGTCCATCAAAGAGAACAGTAGTCCCCTTTTGGGTCACTGAAGCTTCAATATTAGCAGGTCGTCCCATAGTTTTCTTCAACAGTAGTGGATACTTTGTCACAAAGGCAGAGTGGGGATCCTGGGTAGATAGGAGCAAAAAAAACAGGTGTAAACAAAGGGAGATAGCATCAGAGCTTATTGATCTTGTAATTGTGTCTTGTTTTGGTCCTAGAGCTATTGACGGATGACTCAGTTTTCCTTTTTTGTGTGGTTCTTGATCCAGCTGTGGTCTGACCTTTGGGAGCTGACTGTAAGAAGAACGTTGAGAAATAGGCAAAAATACCCGATAGTTAACAATCCTTAACTAGGAAATCCAAAACAGTGGTTCTCAACCTCAGCTACTCATTGGTACCACCTGGGAAATTTAAGAGTCACTGATACCTGGGTACCATGCACAGAGATTAAAAAATAAAATCTCCCAGTGATTCTGGCATCCTAGTCAAGGTGAAGATTCACTGCTCTAAAGAGCTGATTTATCATGTGCCCACAGGATTTATGATTTAGGAAGGCCTAGCATAAAGAAAAGATTAGAAAAATTCAGTGTTCTCCTACTTTAACAATCAGCATCCAATTCAAAATCCATACTTTTCCTTACTTCCAACTCCCATTCCCCACCCCCTAGTAACTTACACCTCCTGCTGCTGCAAGGAGCTAGCAGTTGAGGGACTGTCCCACTGGATGGATAAAAACTATGGTAGTAATAGAAATGTGAGATATCAGAAAGCCCCACCTTTAGTAAAGAGGTACAAAGAGAAGCAGATTTTGCTGGAAAACTCTGTGAATGATACAAGATTTCCTGTAAATTGTGCTTATAGCTGCTTTTCTGTGGAGAAATAAACTGAAATACGAATAAAGGATGGAAAGTTAAAGATGATTTTTTTTTTTAGGACCTGTATGTAACCTTGCAGAAGGCAACCAGGAGAGTCAGAGAGGTATGTGGAATCACATAGCCTGGATGAGACAAGGTAGGAAAACAAACTTGAGATAAGAAACAGGTATGTTGTATACAACATAATGATTCAGTATTTGTATATGTTGCAAAATGATCACCACAATCCGTCTAATTATCATCTCTCACCATACAAAGTTAGAGAATTTTTTTCTTGGGATGAGAACTTTTAAGATCTATATGTTCGTAGTTTTAATAGCATTGTCAAGTGTCTGTTTCTTTTTGAAGACTCAGCTCCGTCTCTGAGCCTAAAGTTCTGACTGCATTCTTTGTGTCTTTTTCCAGTTTTTTGCCTAGAATTGTGGGGTTCCCTTAATTTTTTTTTTTTTTTTTTTTTTTTTTTGTCTGTGTTGGGTCTTTGTTGCTGCGTGCGGGCTTTCTCTAGTTGCAGTGAGCGGGGGCTACTCTTCATTGCGGTGCACGGGCTTCTCATCGTGGTGGCTTCTCTTGTTGCAGAATACGGGCTCTAGACACGCGGGCTTCAGTAGTTGTGGTACGTGGGCTCTGTAGTTGTGGCTCGTTGGCTGTAGAGCACAGGCTCAGTAGTTATGGCACACGGGCTTAGTTGCTCCCTGGTATGTGGAATCTTCCCAGACCAGGACTTGAACCTGTGTCCCCTGCGTTGGCAGGTGGATTCTTAACCACTGTGCCACCAGGGAAGTCCCTGTTCCCTTAATTTTAACTTTAGCTCGAGAAGAAGGATTGGAAGGGTCAACCTTACAGACATTTACTGAGATACTACCCCGGGGCAATACCCCAGGTAACTGGTTGTCAAATTTGAGTATGTAGTCAGAAACACCTGGAGGGCTTGTTTAAACAGACTTCTAGGCGCCACCCCCAGAGTTTCTGATCCAGCAGGTCTGAGCTGGGGCTTGAGAATGTGCATTTCTAACAAATTCCCAGGTGGTGCTCCTACTGCAAGGTGTAGGAGGGTCACTCAAAGCCCCTAGTTGTTAATCAGCTTCAGCTGATTAGGACCCGTTGTAATGAAACATGACACTTGATTTTGTTATCTCTTAGGCAAGTGCTGCTGCAAGTGAAAAAAATTTGTTTTATAGAAAAGAATACCTGGAGGGGGCATCCAGGGTCAGGTCTCAAAAGCAATGCTGGACAGGGATTGACAGAGTGTTGAGGAGGGTCATTTGGCCCCAGGATTTTTTGTGACATACAAAGTACCCTGAAGTTGGAGATATCAAGACCCTTGGAGAACTGCTGAGCAGATTGGGTTGGCTTCAGTGAAGGGACCATATGGGTCTAAAAGAATAAAGGTATTTATGTGTCTGTGTAGCATTAAAAGGTGTGACCATAAGGTCGCAAGTGTAATCCCTCCAAAATGACAGTTGTATCCCCAGTGAGTGGTGCGCTGCAATGTAGTTACCTAGAAACATTAAATATTTGGAATTATGTTGAAAATAAATTTGAGACACCTAAGAAACCTGAACTTATTACTTTGTTACAGGTACATGTGGGTGCACACAGAGTATTATTCAGGGAGTTTCCCCAACTCTATTCTATATAACTATATATACTTTTACCATCTTAGCCTATATATGACTATGCAGGTATTACTCTGTATGAGTTTGGCTGTTTGCAGATTGCACATTTAGCTTCAAAGTGTCACTTAAGAGATTTAAAGAATCTTTGACAGGATCTAAGGAAAATTCTGAGAAAAGAGCAACAAACCTATTATTAGTCACAACAATGGCAATGTCATGGGATGCTTTGGAAAGGTAGCACTTATTTGAGTATATAAATTCTGGTGTGTTTCATAAAGAAGAACATTCCTTAATAACATAATTCTGAGCATCTACATTTACGCCATTGTAAAATGTTTATAAGTGTTTAAGTATGAGAAGAAATTAGACCCAAAGCATGCATGGGTATCCAATATGGATGCGCTGTGTAATCAAGGTCAGTATAATTTCCCACAGGCTGTTCTGCTGGGTTAGCCAATATACTGAAGCCAATTTACCATAGAGATTTCCTAATTTAGCCAAATTAACTTCTAGACCAACTAAACAGCTTAAGATAGCAAATGCTTTTCTTTCAATTGAAAAGTCAAAGAGAAAATCTATTTCTAGAAGTAGGAAAAGTGAAAGGCAAAGTAACCCTTTTTCTTCTAGTCCTGATGAAGCCAGTCATGTGATAAATTTTAGACTCAAAGTGGTCTTCACGTCCTGATGCTTCAGTGTGTGGGGAGGGTATCTGGAAAGGTGCTGCATATGAATGACCATTGTAGGCTCTGCTTACCTTTTACTGTGTACATGAAGTCTCTGATAGAAGAGCAGATGGAAATGGTAAGAATTTCTAAATAATTGAATGGAGCAGGATGCTGTTGGAGATATAGGTTTGTGTGCCTGAAAAGGATAAAGGAGAAGGGGAAAAATTGAGATAATTGCTAGAGAAAAATAGAGAAGGGAAGCCGTCTTGGTTAAGAAGGGCCCACCATCCCTATTTTTAACATGAAGTCCCCTAGAAAGTCTACATATGTATGTATGTATGTATAGATTTATTAATTATTTTATTGCACATTTAAAATGATAAATAATTTTGGGTTTACTGGTAAACATTAAAAGATGGAGGACTTTTCCAGGGGTACATCTAGTTGTATCAGTACTATTTATTAAATAATCCATCATTAACTCATGTCATTGAACTACCACATAGATCTTCTGATACTTCTCTTATGTATTGGATACCATTTCTGGATTTTCTGTTCTGTGCCACTGATCTGTTTGTCCTGTCTTATACAAATAACAATCATGAATTAATTATTCATAGTATTTTCTAATAACTGGTAAAATCATCATGGTCTTTTTCTTGGCTCTTCCTTGGTAATGGTTATCATCTTTAATGTAAACATTAGATTTAAAAGAGTTGAAAAGAATTGTTGAGTTTCTGATTGGAGTTTCATTAAATCTATATATTAATTCAGGAGAATGAACAATGCCATGAAATTAAGCTTTCTCATCAGAAAGATTGTGTGTTCCTTTCAGACTTTGCCTGATATCTTTTAATACAATTTTACAGTTTTCTTCATGTAGACCAGTGACTCTTGAACTCAATAGCACACCGGAATTACTTACAAGCTTTAAAAAATGTCGATGCATGGGGTTCACACCTAGAAATTATGATTTGTTTTGTCTGAGAACGTCAGGATATTTTAAAGCTATCCCCAAGGTAATTTTATTTAAAGCCAAAGTTGAGAATCATAAATATAGATCTTGTGCCATTCATGTCAAATTTATTCCTAAATATTTTGTAGTTTTCTTGGAGCCTTTTCCAATAATATATCTTTAATAAACTTTAACTCTCTTCTATTGGGTTTGGTCCACCCAAGTCTCCCGCTTAATTTGGTAATGGGTACTTTGTTAGGAATTCATTAATTTACTCTAGGTTTTCAAATATATTCCTGTAGAGTTCCATATTCTCTTTTTGTAGTTTTTTGGTGTTGCACTTGAATCTCCTTATATACTTTTTTGTTATAGGTTTCCTTCTTTTCCTCTAGCAGTTTTATTTTATCGGGTGTGTATTAAACTTGCTCTGCCATTAAACTTGCTCTGCCTGATCTTCCTGTCCCTTGCTTTTTGCCCTACTTTTCTTTGTCATCTCACAGGGACCCGTTTCTGATTACTGGAAAAATACAGATGATGCAAGAAAGGGACTTTGTCCCTGTAGGCCTGCTCTTGCAGGTTTTTTCCAAGGTACCTGGAGAAAGGCTCTTGGCTCTTTATATATCAGGAAATCTAGCACCTTGCAGGAGACCCATGTTGCCATTCTCCCAGATGTGCCCTCAGATCTTTGAAAGCCAACCTCTTCCCTGGATAGGCCACTTTCTTGTCAGTGTTTGTACCTAGGCTCTGATGCTCCTCTCTTGTCCTTTGGTCCCTTGCCTACCCATGAGGGATAAATCTCCACATCAGTGTTTTCTGTTGAAGCCTGACCAGAGGCTCAGGTGAGCCTGATCCCTTCCTGCTGGGGTGAAGAGAAAGCTAGTTGTGTGTAGGCTGCCACATTCCCTTTAGTGGTAGGATAGCATATCACTTATAACATACTTCACATGATTTCACTGAATCTTTCAACTTGCCTGTCTTTGGCAAACATTCAACTTCACCCTCCCCTGAACTATGTTGTCCGAACTCATATCACAAAGATATTCTTCTCAAATTTATAGGTATCTCTAGTTGGCTTCCCACATTTATTTACCCAGTGTTGTGTAAGGTGAGAAATTTTAAAAACTCAGGCATGTGAGTACATATTAGGGAAACACAGTGCTTAGTGGGCATCTCAAATCATCTGTATATTAACTATAAATACACTGCATAAAATGTGATCCTTAAAAAAATTCATTTCAGTGTGGATTACAAACCAGTGCCCTATGTCAGGGAGAGTGTTTTATAGTTATAAACA
Organism: Phocoena phocoena; assembly: GCF_963924675.1. NCBI lineage: Eukaryota > Metazoa > Chordata > Mammalia > Artiodactyla > Phocoenidae > Phocoena > Phocoena phocoena. The sequence goes on along the minus strand of NC_089225.1, from coordinate 23,634,947 downwards.
TTAAAGGAGCATTGTGAGGTTAATTGGGGAGCCTTGTATAAACAGCCATTCACTGTACTGAAGTTATTTTGGTAGTGAATGATTTATAATAGATGGTGGAACAGTTCTTTGTAAATTACTGTGGTTGCATAAATGTCTGAGCTGGTATTGGATTGCTTGATGGAACTTGAACACCCTAGGTCAGCTACCAACAAAAATACATGAAAAATGGGGATGGGGATGGAAATGTAATATTACATTTCTTCTCCTAATATTTCTGCTTTACCTTACGGACAAGTGGATTTTTGCTTCTCTTCCAATTCAGGAAGTGTGAAGAGAACTATTTTAGTCTCTTTTTATCTCTACACTGAATAGTTACCTATTTTGTGAGGCTGGTGTTTGTACGCCTGAAAAATACTCGGTCATATTATTTGTAGAAAAGGTAACTAGGCCAAAAATAAAATAACTTCTCCCAGGTTTTTAAATCTGGTTTCTTTCCTTTTGCTCTGTCTGGACTCAGACATAGCAGGTCATAGCAGAAGTTTAAACTTCTGGTCCCATATTGCAAGCCACTAGGGGGGGAAGCTACAACATTTTGCAACTTTTCTGCCTGAGTTTTGATGGGTAAGTCGTATCAGCTGTGCCTCCTAGGATCATCTCTCTTTATTCTTATGTCTCATTTTGATCAGAAGTGTTTCCAATCAAGCAGTAACAGAGAAGCCTATCCAATGGGATAGCCAATCTTGCTTGACCCTCTCTCTTCCCTACCCTTCTTCCTCCATCCCTTCCCTGATTTCCTCTGAAATCACTTTCTTAATAAATCACTTCCACCTGGTATTAATTTTATAATCTATAAAAGAAAATTAAATTTTGATTACTGCATAACTTTATAGTTATAAGATACCTAAAAATAAAATAAAATTCCCATTATTAAGGAATTGTTAGTAATTGTGAACATTCATAAAGGGAACATTTTACAATCATTAAAAGTGTTTATAAAGTATTTTGAATGACATTGAAAAATATTATGAAATAATATCAAATAACAAAGGCAGGATTCAAAACTTTATATACTATTTGATATCCTCTGTGTTAACATATATGAAAAATATACTAAAGAGAGTTATCCTGTACCATGAGTTAATTTTTACTAGAATATGAGTTATGAATTTTTCTTATCATTTACACTATATAATTTTTCTGTATTGAATTTTTATAATCAGACAAGAGTAAACTTAGAACAATTTGGAAGTGTGTGCTTAGATACTGCTAGGTCTGAAATGCTATCATCCTGAGGTAGAACTCCTTACTTAACAGGCCTAGGAATAATTAGTTCTATCTAAAACATTTGAAGTAATTTATGCTTTTAAATTGATCACATTTTTCTCTGTTACACTTCCCCATTTTCCTCTCAGCATCTATCTTCCTTTGAATGCCTGCCACTTCTTTGTCTCTGGAAAGCTTAAATTTATTTCTAGCAGTTTCCCTCACATTCACATGAAAAATACACATCTGCTTGTGTGAGTGTGTGTTTTCTTTTTTTGTGCATATCTCACTGAGAATATGCTAGCATTTTTCTGATGATTTATGGAAAAGTAAATATAGTTTTCCAGTGCTATTCACCCCATGTAAATGTCTAATGATCCCAAATGTGAGGGTGTGTATGACAATGATGCCTTGGTAAAAAGCCAGCTGCTCTTTTCATTTGAGCAATAGTTTGATATTATTCAACTCACTAAGTGAGCTTGTTTGTTTCAACAGCTGTTGACTTCATCTCCCTCTCAATGGATGAAAAGAAAAAGACAAAAGGAAAAGTTTCCCTCCATATTCTTTGCCTGACTACCTTTCAGCAGGGCTCTTTACTAGGTGGTAGACCTCTTACTCATTATTAGAGTCAGGGACATTTGGAGCTAGAAAGAATCTAATAGATTATAACTGTCAAGCTTCCTCTTTGTGAAGTATTTCTACATTGCATACATTGTGGTGTCATTAACCACTTTCCATCAGATAAGAAAATTGAGGCTCAATCCATTAAGTAGCTTGCCTATGGTCACAAATCCTGCGGAGTGAGAATTTGAATCACTCTCTTCTTTCTCACATAGATGGGACTGCAAGGTCTAATAAACTTATTAGACTTAGGGTCTAATAAAGGATTACAAGCCAATTTCATTACTGGTAATTGATCTATTCATATTTTCTATTTCTTCCTGATTTGTTGTTGGGAGATTGTATGTTTCTAGGAATTTATCCATTTCTTCTAGGTTGTCCATTTTATTGGAATATAATTGTTTGTAGTAATCTCTTATGATCCTTTGTATTTCTTATGACCCTTTGTATTTCTGTGTTGTTTGTTGTAAGTTTTCCTTTCATTTCTGATTTTATTTATTTGGGCCTCTTTTTTCCTTGATGAGTCTAGCTAAAGGTGTATCAAAATTTTTTTTTTCTTTTTAAAGAACCAGCCCTTAGTTCCACTGATTTTTTTTTCAGTCCCTATTTCATTTATTTCTGCTCTTTATTATCTTTATGATCTTTCTGCTCTTTATGATCGTTATTATCTCTTCACATCTACCAACATTGGGTTGTGTTTGTTCTTCTTTTCTAGTTCCTTTAGCTGTAAAGTTAGATTGTTTATTTGAGATTTTTCTTGTTTCCTGAGGGAGGTTTGTATTGCTATAAACTTCCCCCTTAGAACTGTTTTTCTGCACCCCATAGACATTGGATCATTGTGTTTCCATTTTCATTTGTCTCCAGGTACTTTTTTATTTCCTCTTAGATTTCTTCAGTGACCCATTGGTTGTTTAGTAGCATATTGTTTAGCCTCCACATGTTTGTGTTTTTTGCAGATTTTTTTTCTTATAGTTGATTTCTAGTCTCATAGCATTGTAGTCAGAAAAGATGCTTGATGATTACAGTCTTCTTAAGTTTATTGAGATTTGTGGCATAGCATGAGATCTATCCTGAAGAATGTTCCATGTACACTTGAAAAGAATGTGTATTCTGCTGCTTTTGGATGGAATGTCCTAGATATATGTATTAAGTCCATTTGATATAATGTGTCATTTAAGGCCAGTGTTTCCTCATTGATTTTCTGTCTGCATGATCTGTCCATTGATATAAGAGGGATGTTAAAGTGCCCTACTATTATTGTGTTGCTGTCAATTTCTCTCTTTATGTTTAATATTTGCTTTATATATTTAGGTACTCCTATGTTGGGTGCATATATATTTATAATTGTTATCTCTTCTAGTTGGATTAATTCCTTTATTATTATGAAATGTCCTCCTTTGTCTTTTGTAATAGTCTTTATTTTAAAGTCTATTTTGTCTGATATGAGAATTGCTACTCCAGCTTTATTTTTATTTACATTTCCATGGAATACCTTTTTCCATCCCCTCACTTTCAGTCTGTGTGTGTCTTTAGATCTTAAATGAGTCTCTTGTAGGCAGCATATATATGGGTCTTGTTTTTGTATTCATTCAGACACACTGTGTCTTTTGATTGGAGCATTTAGTCCATTTACATTTAAAGTAATTATTGATAGGTATGTACTTATGGCCATTTTGTTAATTGTTTTGGGGTTGTTTTTGCAGTTCTTTTCTTTACCTTTCTTTTGCTCTCTTCCCTTGTGATTTGATGATTATATTTAGTGTCATGTTTGTATTCCTTTCTCTTTCTTGTGTGTATCTGTAATAGATTTTTGGTTTCTAATTACCATAAAGTCATATAAAATGACATATATAATCATATATATATAGTTATTTTAAGTTGATGATCTCTTAAGTTTGAACAAATTCTAACAACCCTGCATTTTTACTCCCCCACACACACATTTAATGTTTTTGACATCGTATTTTACATCTTTTATGTATCCCTCAACTTCTTATTGTGGGTAGTAGTTGCCTTTACCAGTAGTTTGCCTTTACCAATGAGATTTTTTTCTTTTGTAATTTTTACATTTCTAGTTGTGGACTTTTCCACTTAGAGAAGTTTCATTAACATTTCTTGTGAAGCCAGTTTAGTGATGCTGAACTCTTTTGGGTTTTGCTTGTCTGTAAAAATCTTTATCTTTCCTGTAAATCTGAATAATACCCTTGTCGGATAGAGTTTTCTTGTTTTGGGTTTTTTTTTTTTTTCTTTCTTCACTTTGAATATATTGTGCCACTCCTTTCTGGACTGCAGGAAAATCTGCTGAAAAGTCAGCTGTTAGCCTCATGGGAGTTCCCTTGTACCTAACTAGTTGCTTTTCTCTTGTTGCTTTTAAGAGTCTCTCTCTATCTTTAATTTTTTCCATTTTAACTATAATATGTCTTGGGGTGGGCCTCTTTGAGTTGATCCTGTTTGAGACTCTCTGTGCTTCCTGGACCTGAATGTCTGTTTCCTTCCCAGGTTAGGGAAGTTTTCAGATATTATTTCTTCAAATCAGGTTAGTGAACTTTTCAGCTATTATTTCTTCAAATAAGTTCTTTGCTTTTTTCTCTTTTCTCTCTCTCTTAACCTTCTGGGACTCCTGTAATGTGAGTGGTAGTACGTTTGATATTTTCCCAGGGGTCTATTAAGCTATCCTCATTTTTTAATTCTTTTTTTTTTCTATTCAGCTTGGGTCATTTCCACTATTCTATCTTTTAGGTTGTTTAACTGTTCCTCTTTATTATCTAATCCATTGTTGATTCCTTCTAGTGTACTTTTTATTTCAGTTATTATATTCTTCATCTCTGTTTGGTTCTTCTTTATATTTTCTAACCCTTTGTTAAATTTCTCACTGTGTTCATCCATTCTTCTCCCGTTTGTTGAGCATCCTTATGATTATTACCTTGAACTCTTTATTAGGTAGATTGCTTATCTCCACTTCACTTAGTTCTTCTGGGATTTTGTCTTATTCCTTTATTGGAATGTATTCCTTTGTCTCCTCATTTTACCTAATTCTCTGTGTTTATTTCTATGTATTAGGTAGGTTGGTTACATTCCACAGTCTTGGAGAGATGGCCTTATATAGGAGTTGTCCTTGGGGCCCAGTCTTTCTGGCCTGGGGCTTGATGGCAGGTGTCCAAGGTCTGAATCTTTCGGATATGTAGGGAGAAAAAATAAGTTTTCCTCTACCCTCCTAAATTCAGTGTTTGGGGCCCTACAAACAAAACTGACAAGACACAGATTAGCAGGAGAAAAAAAGACAGAGTTTATTTACATGTGTAATGTGTACACCCACGAGAGAAACTCAGTGATGAGTAACTTCAAGGGATGGTGAGAGCTTAGGGTTTATATACCTAGTTAATAGATGATGGGGAGGGGAGAAAGGGCACTTATGGGAAAACAAATGACTCTTTGGAAAGATAAATGAATTTTCAGGAGAACAAAACAGGAAATTAGAAAGTTTGTGATAATGTTTGTCTATACAGGTCAGAGTGATCTTTCTGTCTCCTTTGAGGCCATAAAATTCTGGTAGATTTATTTGTGTTCTCCCTTCTTGGAGTAGATCTGCCCTGAAGAGGAATTTATGGCAGCCCTATTTCCCAGACGTGGCTGCTTTTTGTCAGGTAGTGGAAGCCCTTAGAAGGCTGGTTGGTGTTTTTGTTTGGGGGTGGTTTTTGTTGGCATCTGTTGACTCTCAGATGTCTTCAACTTAAAACAATCTTTATACCAAAGTGGGGGGCATATTTGGAACCCTTTCAGGTGCTACTGTCTGTTCTTTGGGGAGGGTCCACTTCAGCAGGCACCCCCCATGGCACCATTGGTTTGCAGGATCAGTGCATCCCCTGGCAGACTCTGAGTCACTTCATCCTGGCAGGGCCCCCTCTGGCACTGGGGTCTTTTAAGATGACTACAGTTCTGTCACCTCCCATGAAATGAACTTTTCCCACCTGAAAATCTCACTTTTCTTATATTTCTATATTCTAGAACTACAGAATTTAGTAGAATTTATGTTGTTTTCTCCTCCCTCCACAACACAAGACACTTTGGCCAGCTTCTCACAGAGAGGTTTTCTGGAAAGAGTCAAGCAATGATTGCTATCCTTTCAGACTCCAGGAGTTCCTTCCTTTAAAGTGGTCTTTGGGGGCAGCCTTCACATTTCTTGAGGTGGTAGGGGAGGGGTTTGAGGGAAAGCCTCACCAATCTCTTCTCCCCAATTTTCTAGCCTCTCTTTACACATACTCTTATTTAGAGGTGTGTGATGGGCTGAAGACTGCAGAGCCAGCTTGGGGACTGCCCAACAGAGAAGCACCATAGAAGACCTATCCTCTTCACCCAGCAGCCATTGTTCTTACTGCTGAATCTCAGGAAAATATGCGAGGCCTTTGGGGAAAATGCAATTAATATCCTGTTATACAATATATTTTTGATTTACTAATTTGTGCACAGAACTACTCCTCAACCCCAACACACACACACACACACGTACAATCACACATGCATTACCCACACATTGAGAACAGAGATGAAACTTCTTTGTATCCAAAGTGCCTAACTCAAACTTGACATGGCTTGATACTTAAACAGGTTTACGTGAGAGTTGTGTTTGTTTAGGAACAACACACCAATCTCACATTTATTATAATTTAAACATTTATAAAAGTGCAATCTCAGTACCTTTGCATCTGTCAGAACAACCTGGGTTATGCTACAAGAGTAAATAAAACAAAAGTCTCAGTGACTTAGACATAAAAATCTTATTTCTCACTCATGCTACATATCCGTTGCAGATTTGCAAGGGGGGGTTTCACATCGTAGTGGCTCAGGGCCCCAGGATGATGGGGGCTCCATCTCCTCGTGTTTTAACCCTCACAGATATAGGGGAAAAGGGAAAAAATGTGAATCACATACTAGGTTTTCAAGATTTTGCTCAGAAGACTCATGTTAATTTCTCATCTCATGGACCAAAGCAAATTGCAAGGTGAAGATACATGTCAACGAGATGGAGGAGTCCAATTCTTTCCTAGAGAAGGGCAATGAGTATTTGTGAACAATAATTCAAGTTAGCATAAGTCATGTTTCACAAACTAGAATTAACCATTATTCGTATTTACTATATTTGCCTTCAGTGTTTTTCTTCTGTTTATAACATGATGATGATATTTCATATCTATGGATTGCTATATTGCCTTCACTGTTCTAAACATTTAAATATATAAATTAATTTAATACTCACAATAAACCTATGAGGTTAGTATTAATATCATCAGAGTTTTAAAATGAGGAAATAGTTCAGAGCAAAACCGCACAGCTAAAAAAAGGATTCAAATGCAACAAGTTTGGTGCAGAGATAATAACCTTAATCATATCTATCTACCTCTCTATATCTACCTGAAATGTACTAGATAATTACATTAATTTTATATAGTGTATACCGGAACACACATATGTATTGATATACCTACATGTATGATATATGCCCCTTTTAAATTTAGAATATTATAAAATGTTGTAACCTTTTATAATGTTATAAACTTTTCTACATTTCTGTCTTCATTGGGATTCCATCTTGTCCGAGTATTATGAACTTGGTGCATGTGCTTACAGTCTTGTTCTGCATACTTTCATAGTAAAGTTATCCATAAAAAATAAAATATTGTTTTGTGCTTCATGAATGATAAATATTTTTACCGCTTGTTTTTTTTACTCAAATATATACATATTTATGTGTATCTGTGTGTGTGTGTGTGTGTATGTGTGTGTGTGTGTGTGTGTGTGTGTGTGTGTGTATTTATCAATCCCTCCCCCATTTTCCCCTTTGGTAACCATAAGTTAGTTTTCAATGTCTGTGAGTCTGTTTCTGTTTTGTAAATAAGTTCATTTATATCATTTTTTTAGACTCCACATTTAAATGACATCATATATTTGTCTTTCTCTGTCACTTAGTATGATAATCTCTAGGTCCATCCATAATGCTGCAAATGGCATTATTTCATTTTTATGGCTGAGTAATATTCCATTATATATGTGTGTGTGTGTATGTATGTGTATGTGTATATATCACGTCTTTATCCATTCATCTGTCAGTGGACATTTAGGTTGCTTCCATGTCTTGGCTATTGTAAATAGTGCTGCAGTGAACATTGGGGTGCATGTATCTTTCTGAATTAGTTTTCATCTTTTCTGGATACACACCCAGGAGTGGAATTGCAGGATCATATGGTAATTCTGTTTTCTGTTTTTTAAGGAACCTCCATCCTGTTATCTATAGTGGCTGCACCAATTTACATTCCAGCAGTGTGGGAGGGTTTCCTTTCCTCCACACCCTCTCCAGCATTTATTATTTGTAGACATTTTGATGATGGCCATTCTGACCAGTGTGAGGTGATACCTCATTGTAGTTTTGATTTACATTTCTCTAATTAGTGATGTTGAGCATCTTTTCATATGCCTGTTGTCCATCTGTGTATCTTCCTTGGAAAAATGTCTATTTAGGTCTTCTGCCCATTTTTTGATTGGGTTGGTTGTTTTTTTAGTATTGAGTTATATGAGCTGTTTGTATATTTTGGAAATTAAGCCCTGTCAGTTGTATCACTTGCAAATATTTTCTCCCATTCTGTCAGTTGCCTTTTTGTTTTATGGTTTCCTTTGCTGTGCAAAAGCTTTTAAGTTTAATTAGGTTCCATTTATTTATTTTTGCTTTTGTTTCCATTGCTCTAGGACACAGATACAAAAAAATTTTGCTGCAATCTTTGTCAAAGACTATCTTGCCTATGTTTTCCTCTAGGAGTTTTATAGTATCTGATCTTACATTTAGGTCTTTAATGCATTTTGAGTTTATTTTTGTATATGATATTAGAGAATGTTCTAATTATATTTTTTTTACATGTAGCTGCCCAGTTTTCCCAGCACCACTGGTTGAAGAGACTGTCTTTTCTCCATTGTATATTATTGCCTCCTTTGTCATATAATAATTGACCATAAGTACATAGGTGTATTTCTGGGTTTCTATCCTGTTATGTTGATCTATGTGTCTGTTTTTGGGAAGTACCATACTGTTTGATTACTGTAGCTTTGTAGTATAGTCTGAAGTCAGGAAGCATGATTCTTCCAGTGCTGTTCTTCTTTCTCAAGATTGCTTTGGCTACTTGGGGCCTTTTGTGTTTCCATACGAATTTTAAAAGTATTTGTTCTATTTTTGTGAAAAGTGCCATTGGTAATTTGATAGGGATTGCATTAAATCTGTAGATTGCCTTCAGTAATATGGTCATTTTAACAAGGTCCTGGAGCTACACCCACTGTGTGCAGCACATGGCAGTCAGTATATGGCAGCAGTCTTCGCTCACAACATTATATCAATATTTTTTAACTGTATCCTTCATTGCTACATACAGACCTAATTCATTTCTTTCAAGTTCAGTTAACTCAGTATTTTCCAGTCACACCTTATAGTCACTTGATCCTATACTTGATTTCTCAAGAGTGAAAGGTTTGGGGTTTGATTGTATTTTTGTTTGTTTGTTTATGTTGCTTTTTTGGGGAGGTTGTTTTTATCCTTTAAGATTTCTTTTTTTTAAAAAAATTAGGCTCAACAAATACCAAGGAAATTAGGTTCTGTGTCTTCTTTCAGTTTTGTCAGTGGGGTCATAAGGAGGGCTTAACCTGAGAAAAAAATCAAAAGCTCCACATACCACAACAAATCCAGCAATTTGGAAAATACCCCATATCATGACATGTCCAAACATGTCCCAATATATGACATCACAGAGACTAAAAACCTGTTTATTTGTCAGTTATCAGGTTATCTTCTGGATGGTATGTATGATATAAATAGCTGATATCAATTCTATAGACAAGAATTTCAAGGGTTCAGATCTATGGGTTTTTTTTTTTCCAACAAAAGTTTAAATCTAAAATAGTCATTGATCTCTGATACAAAATATCCCCGTTAGAAAATACATGGTCAAATGACATTTCAAAGAGACAGGTAAAAATATGATTTTATACATCATAGAATAAAAGTTTGAGAGGAGGATGGTAAATATTTTAAGATTTATGTTTTCTTTTTTTGTGTGTGGTACGCGGGCCTCTCACTGCTGTGGCCTCTCCCGCCACGGAGCACAGGCTCCAGATGCGCAGGCCCAGCAGCCATGGCTCACGGGCCCAGCCGCTCCACAGCACGTGGGATCCTCCTGGACTGGGGCACGAACCTGCGTCCCCTGCATTGGCAGGCGGACTCTCAACCACTGTGCCACCAGGAAAGCCCAAGATTTATGTTTTCTTTTAACATTGGAGATAAAATTTTTCTCCCTTGAGCAGAAACATTTGGTTTCTTGAAACATGTTTAGATTTGACACCTTTACTTTTCCTGTTTTATGACCTAATTTTAATTTGTTCAACTATGTCACACATGTTGGACAATATATTTTACAATTAAGTCAAAACCTGACAGATTTCTCATTCAGTTTCCAATGATTGGACAGGGGCTGTAGAATGCTGTAACTCACTCTTACAGGTAGATTAGTGATTATCCATTTTGTAACAGGTATTAATAAAACAATCAGTTTGATTATTACAAACTTATGCATTTCTTGGAAATATTGATTTTTTTAGCTTAAAATGTTGGTAAAGGACCTCTTCTCTTGTTAACAAGAAAAGGTATGGAAGGAAATTTCACCTTCAGTAATTTCTACCTCCTCAGGCCACTTTTATATTTGAATGCAGAAGGTTCAGAAATTATACACACACACACACACACACACACACATTCTGGAGGTATTTCTTTTGCAAATGGTTATAAACTTATCTTTCTGTGATTAACTGAAAAAAGCATTATATTCATGGACAAGATTTTAACAAGTTATAAATTGTATGTTATCAAATCTAAGACACTGTCAAATATACTACTCTTCCTTCTCTTCCTCCTATGCCTTCTTATTTCTTTTCTCAGAAAAGTAAGAGCAGATATATGAAAGCCTCTTCTTTTTCTACAATGTGTGCAATATTGGCTGTTTTGAGTCATGCATTCTTTGCTATTTTAGGGAAGTATTCTGTTTATTAAAAAGGTTTATTTTTGTATTTCATATCAAGAATGGATTTAAATGTGGGGCCTCTGACTTACTGATATGATGAAACATATGATGACAATATTGAATTATTCTTATAGTTCTAGAGTAAATTGCTTGATCCTTCATATTTCTTTTGGCATCATACTCAATTGCTAATAGTTATGTACAATTTTTGGTTTTGTTTTTCAGCGATGTTTTATTTTTTAATTTTCCTTTTTGTTGATCTGAGCTTCTCAGAAAGAATTTGTTAGCTTTTAATTTATTTTTTAATATATACACTGGAAATGTTTAAATAGCGTAGAATTTGTTCTTTAGGTTAAATCCCCTTGGTAAAGCATTCTGGGTCTTGTGCAAATCAGGGGAATAAAGTTTTAGATCTTTCTTCAAAGAATAGAGTCGTTTAAAGTTATAGAGTATTATTCTGAGTTTAATTTGGCTGTTCACAAGTTTTGATAAGAATAATTTTGTTACTGTTTTTATTTTCAAAGTAGTTTGCCATTGTAGTTTTTATTTCTTATTTGATATGAGTTATTTGAGATTTTAAATTTTCCAGTAAGATACTTTGGGGAACTTACTCTCCATTTGTTATTATTTCTCGATTTATTGCAATGTGTCCAGAGGATATTGGCACTGAAATTTCATGATTAGGTTTTTCTCTGTAGCCTAAGTATGTTCAATTTGTATAAAAGTGCTGTGGATATTAGAAAAGAATATTTGTACATTTTTTGTGAAGTTTCATATAAGATATGTATTATTGATTATATTGGGTTGGCCAAAAAGTTCATTTGGTTTTATGTAAAAATAAAAGACATTTTTCATTTTCGCAAAGAACTTTATTGAACAATGTATTCACTAACCAAAGGAAATTTTGGGCCAGCCCAATATAATCACATATGCTATATCTGTATTTTCTTTTTGTTTAACTTGCAAATGACTGAAGGATGTGTGTTAATGACATTTCCTAGTTTGTCTTTTTGCTTTACATATTGCAGTGCTATGTTATTATATGCATGTGTATAAGCAATACGATAATCCATAAGAAACCTTTTTATCCTATTTATTTTGGCTTTAAGTCTTCTTTATCATACAAAAATACTGATGCTTATTCATTCTTTACTGATGCATGTTTGTAAGTATGACACTCATCCCTTTCTCCTCACACCAGCCCATAAAATCCGAAAGCCATATTATAGCTTTGTAACCAAATGTAAAACTAAACACTTGTAGGATGTGAGTGGGCTACTTCTTTTCACTACAAGCAAAGCTACAGTTATGATGAGAGGTTTGATTGTGAGTATGGAGTCAAGTAAGGGGAATTAATTAGGTGACCAGATACCTAACTGATCATCTAATTATTCTAGTTAATAATAGTTAATAACTGGTCATTTAGTATTCTATTAAGAGAAGCAGTATATCCATCTTTATATTGAATGACTCTGAAAAAGGGAGAATCTTTAAAATTATAAGCTGAAGTTTCCTTTTTTTACCCCTTTGTATTTAATTTTCTCTTTTTATCAGTTTAAAAGTTTTATTCTTAAAAATAATGTACTATAAGTTTCTGACTCAATACAAAATAAATTCTCGTGGGGTAGACCATAGACTCTGTTCCCTGTGTCCTGAGGACATAGCACCTGAATTACAAGACTGGGTTCCAATTTCCACTGGGCATAAAATATAACAGACCTCAATGCATGTTCCAACTGGGAGCATTCACATTCTTTTTCTTGAAATATAGACGTTTAAAATTTTACTTAAATAATTATTATTCTGTAATTATTCCAAAATAGGTGATAGCTACACAGAGTATAAGTTTCTTACTTTGAATGATACAGTATCTTCATGTTTATGGTTATGACATGGTTTCTGTCAGGTTGTTCTGGATATCTGTTCAAACACTTGGGTCCCAGGAAGTAAGAGAGTGGAAACAGTTGGATTATAGTATTATGATATCAGATGACAAATCCATTTTTTAATTATCAGTAAAGAATGAGACTTGGTCAGATGAAGCGTTGTGGCACTGTGCTGAAGTTGCCCTGTCCATGTCAGTTGTTACAAACCAAATTAGCTGGAGTACTGCTTTTCTACTGCAAGACTATGGATGACAGTGGCTAGCCCCCAACTCTAGCCGATTATACACACCCCCATATTCACAGAGAGCCCTGCACCCCACAGTAAAGGCAAGCTAGACGTGAGTACTTTGGCTGACATTGTGTGTACCAGTTCTGAAATGCTCCTCTCAGGAGAACTGGAAAGATTAATGTTTACTTCTCATCTACTGCCTTTGCCCTAGCACTTAGCTTTGAATTTCATGGCATTTGGTTCTGCTGGCCTCGACCTTGACTTTACCCATTGTGTCTTAACTGTTGGTCAGCCTTCCCTTGTTCTGTTCTCACCTGTACTATATCTTGCAAAGATTCCACAAAATTTCTGGCATGTGGCTGGCACCCTTCCTCTATTTCCAATGTGGTATAAATATTTCTCTATGGATTGGGGGAGTTAGAAAGGTAGTAGGGAAAGCAGTTAAATGTGCAAGGCCAGTTTGCCATGTTATACTGAAATATGTCATTTAGTTAATTTAGACTGTTTAATTAACCGTATCAATATTTTAATGAATTTCTATGTAATATTTGCAGGTGTATTGGCCTGAGATTAAGGGCAAATAGGCCTGTTAATAACTCACTACATGACCTTAGGCAAGCCACTTAATCAGTCTGGGCTTTAGGTTTCTTACCTGAAATACAAAATAAAAAAGTTGATCTCTAAAATTCCTCTCACCTATCTTATTTTTATGACTCTCGTGTTTTTAACAGTGCATTTAGCTAAAGCATTCCACCAGGACTATAATTCACTGCAGTTTGACTGTTATAAGGTAACCCTCACATGTATATAAAAGTCTATTCCTTCATAAAAAGGAGTGTCATTCTGTTTAAATTTTGAGCAGATCACAGTAATAACAACCTATGTGCTCACACTTGGCTTATCTGTCACATAGTAATTGTTCATTTACAATACTTGATACTGTAGATATTTTAAGGACCATTTCTCCTGGATGTTCTTGATGAAACATGTTATGCTCCGTTACTCAGCATTTAGAACTAATGACTGTTACTCTCAGCTTGTTGTCAGCCAGCTCCCACTTTTCTCTCCAGAACACTTGTGATGGCAAAGGGCATCTTCTGAGATCTTTTGAAAGATTTTAAGGTCCAGAAAGCTCATGCCCATGAAGTCCTTGGTCCCTGTCAATTATTCAAGAAAATATTTAGTCATGTGTCAGCTGATAGGAAGGCAAGCAAGACTATTGCCTGCAAAAGGGATGTAGCACTTATGCTTTCCTAACAGTGTAGTTAATTCATTGCTTTATGCCATGGTAAGTTATGCAGAAATGTCAGATGCAGAAAATGTTCTTTTGAATTGGAATACAAGATGACAGAATCAATTATATTAACTAAATTGGCCAGATAATTTTTTCAAACATCTTAATTATTCATTATCCAAAGAGGTTTCTAAAAATTGTGCTTTGAAATACATTTGACTATTAGAAGGATCATAGATGTCACCTTGAACACCCTCCCAGCCAGTGCAGTGAGTCCTTCTAATATTGCCGTCGCTGTGGTGGGGGCCATCTAACCTTTGTTGAACATTTCCCATTCCAAAGAAATTTCTATTACGAATATAGATATTTTTTTACATTTTTAATTGAAGTATAGTTGATTTACAATGTTGTGTTAATTTCTGTTATACAGAAAAGGGATTCATTTACACACATATATACATTCTTTTAAAAATATTTTTTCCATTATGGTTTAGCATAAATATTTCTATTTTTGAACAAGTTTTTTTTTTTTTTTTTTTTTAAACATCTTTATTGGGGTATAATTGCTTTACAATGGTGTGTTAGTTTCTGCTTTACAACAAAGTGAATCAGCTATACATATACATATGTTCCCATATGTCTTCCCTCTTGCGTCTCCCTCCCTCCCACTCTCCCCATCCCACCCTTCCAGGCTGTCACAAAGCACCGAGCTAATATCCCTGTGCCTTGCGGCTGCTTCCCCCCAGCTATCTACCTTACTACGTTTGTTAGTGTGTATATGTCCATGACTCTCTCTCGCCCTGTCAAAACTCACCCTTCCCCCTCCCCATATCCTTAAGTCCGTTCTCCAGTAGGTCTGCGTCTTTATTCCTGTCTTACCCCTAGGTTCTTCATGACATTTTTTTCCCTTAAATTCCATATATATGTGTTAGCATACGGTATTTGTCTTTTTCTTTCTGACTTACTTCACTCTGTATGACAGATTCTAGGTCTATCCATCTCATTACAAATAGCTCAATTTCATTTCTTTTTAAGGCTGAGTAATATTCCATTGTGTATATGTGCCACATCTTCTTTATCCATTCATCCGATGATGGGCGCTTAGGTTCTTTCCATCTCCGGGCTATTGTAAATAGAGCTGCAATGAACATTTTGGTACATGACTCTCTTTGAATTTTGGTTTTCTCAGGGTATATGCCAAGTAGTGGGATTGCTATTTGTAGTTTTTTAAGGAACCTCCATACTGTTCTCCACAGTGGCTGAACCAATTCACATTCCCACCAGCAGTGCAAGAGTGTCCCCTTTTCTCCACACCCTCTCCAGCATTTATTGTTTCTAGATTTTTTGATGATGGCCATTCTGACTGGTGTGAGATGATATCTCATTGTAGTTTTGATTTGCATTTCTCTGATGATTAATGATGTTGAGCATTCTTTCATGTGTTTGTTGGCATTCTGTATATCTTCTTTGGAGAAATGTCTATTTAGGTCTTCTGCCCATTTTTGGATGGGGTTGTTTGTTTTTTTGTTATTGAGCTGCATGAGCTGCTTGTAAATTTTGGAGATTAATCCTTTGTCAGTTGCTTCATTTGCAAATGTTTTCTCCCATTCTGAGGGTTGTCTTTTGGTCTTGGTTATGGTTTCCTTTGCTGTGCAAAAGCTTTGAAGTTTCATTAGGTCCCATTTGTTTATTTTTGTTTTTATTTCCATTACTCTAGGAGGTGGGTCAGAAAGGATCTTGCTGTGATTTATGTCATAGAGTGTTCTTCCTATGTTTTCTTCTAAGAGTTTGATAGTGTCTGGCCTTACATTTAGGTCTTTAATCCATTTTGAGCTTATTTTTGTGTATGGTGTTAGGGAGTGATCTAATCTCATACTTTTACATGTACCTGTCCAGTTTTCCCAGCACCATTTATTGAAGAGGCTGTCCTTTCTCCACTGTACATTCCTGCCTCCTTTATCAAAGATAAGGTGTCCATATGTGCGTGGGTTTATCTCTGGGCTTTCTATCCTGTTCCACTGATCTATCTTTCTGTTTCTGTGCCAGTACCATACTGTCTTGATTACTGTTGCTTTGTAATATAGTCTGAAGTCAGGGAGCCTTATTCCTCCAGCTCCTTTTTTCGTTCTAAAGATTGCTTTGGCTATTCGGGGTCTTTTGTGTTTCCATACAAATTGCGAAATTTTTTGTTCTAGTTCTGTGAAAAATGCCAGTGGTAGTTTGATAGGAATTGCATTGAATCTGTAGATTGCTTTGGGTAGTAGAGTCATTTTCACAATGTTGATTCTTCCCATCCAAGAACATGGTATATCTCTCCATCTATTTGTATCATCTTTAATTTCTTTCATCAGTGTCTTATAATTTTCTGCATACAGGTCTTTCGTATCCTTAGGTAGGTTTATTCCTAGATATTTTATTCTTTTTGTTGCAATGGTAAATGGGAGTGTTTTCTTGATTTCACTTTCAGATTTTTCATCATTAGTGTATAGGAATGCCAGAGATTTCTGTGCATTAATTTTGTATCCTGCTACTTTACCAAATTCATTGATTAGCTCTAGTAGTTTTCTGGTAGCATCTTTAGGATTCTCTATGTATAGTATCATGTCATCTGCAAACAGTGACAGCTTTACTTCTTCTTTTCCAATTTGGATTCCATTTATTTCCTTTTCTTCTCTGATTGCTGTGGCTAAAACTTCCAAAACTATGTTGAATAAGAGTGGTGAGAGTGGGCAACCTTGTCTTGTTCCTGATCTTAGTGGAAATGCTTTCAGTTTTTCACCATTGAGGATGATGTTTGCTGTGGGCTTGTCATATATGGCTTTTATTATGTTTAGGAAAGTTCCCTCTATGCCTACTTTCTGGAGGGTTTTTATCATAAATGGGTGTTGAATTTTGTCGAAAGCTTTCTCTGCATCTATTGAGATGATCATATGGTTTTTCTCCTTCAGTTTGTTAATATGGTTTATCACATTGATAGATTTGCGTATATTGAAGAATCCTTGCATTCCTGGAATAAACCCCACTTGATCATGGTGTATGATCCTTTTAATGTGCTGTTGGATTCTGTTTGCTAGTATTTTGTTGAGGATTTTTGCATCTATGTTCATCAGTGATATTGGCCTGTAGTTTTCTTTCTTTGTGACATCCTTGTCTGGTTTTGGTATCAAGGTGATGGTGGCTTCGTAGAAGGAATTTGGGAGTGTTCCTCCCTCTGCTATATTTTGGAAGAGTTTGAGAAGGATAGGTGTTAGCTCTTCTCTAAATGTTTGATAGAATTCACCTGTGAAGCCATCTGGTCCTGGGCTTTTGTTTGTTGGAAGGTTTTTAATCACAGTTTCAATTTCAGTGCTTGTGATTGGTCTGTTCATATTTTCTATTTCTTCCTGATTCAGTCTTGGCAGGTTGTGCATTTCTAAGAATTTGTCCATTTCTTCCAGATTGTCCATTTTATTGGCATAGAGTTGCTTGTAGTACTCTCTCATGATTTTTTTTATTTCTGCAGTGTCAGTTGTTACTTCTTCTTTTTCATTTCTAATTCTATTGATTTGAGTCTTCTCCCTTTTTTTCTTGATGAGTCTGGCTAGTGGTTTATCTATTTTGTTTATCTTCTCAAAGAACCAGCTTTTAGTTTTATTGATCTTTGCTATTGTTTCCTTCATTTCTTTTTCATTTATTTCTGATCTGATTTTTATGATTTCTTTCCTTCTGCTAGCTTTGGGGTTTTTTTGTTCTTCTTTCTCTAATTGCTTGAGGTGCAAGGTTAGGTTGTTTATTCGAGATGTTTCCTGCTTCTTAAGGTGAGCTTGTATTGCTATAAACTTCCCCCTTAGGACTGCTTTTGCTGCATCCCATAGGTTTTGGGTCGTTGTGTCTCCATTGTCATTTGTTTCTAGGTATTTTTTTATTTCCTCTTTGATTTCTTCAGTGATCACTTCATTATTAAGTAGTGTATTGTTTAGCCTCCATGTGTTTGTATTTTTTACAGATCTTTTCCTGTAATTGATATCTAGTCTCATGGCGTTGTGGTCGGAAAAGATACTTGATACAATTTCAGTTTTCTTAAATTTACCAAGGCTTGATTTGTGACCCAAGATATGATCTATCCTGGAGAATGTTCCATGAGCACTTGAGAAAAATGTGTATTCTGTTGTTTTTGGATGGAGTGTCCTATAAATATTAAGTCCATCTTGTTTAATGTATCATTTAAAGCTTGTGTTTCCTTATTTATTTTCATTTTGGATGATCTGTCCATGGGTGAAAGTGGGGTGTTAAAGTCCCCTACTATGAATGTGTTACTGTTGATCTCCCCTTTTATGGTTGTTAGTATTTGCCTTATGTATTGAGGTGCTCCTATGTTGGGTGCATAAATATTTACAATTGTTATATCTTCTTCTTGGATCGATCCCTTGATCATTATGTAGTGTCCTTCTTTGTCCCTTTTAATAGTCCTTATTTTAAAGTCTATTTTGTCTGATATGAGAATTGCTACTCCAGCTTTCTTTTGGTTTCCATTTGCATGGAATATCTTTTTCCATCCCCTTACTTTCAGTCTGTATGTGTCTCTAGTTCTGAAGTGGGTCTCTTGTAGACAGCATATATAAGGGTCTTGTTTTTGTATCCATTCAGCCAATCTGTGTCTTTTGGTGGGAGCATTTAGTCCATTTACATTTAAGGTAATTATTGATATGTATGTTCCTATTTCCATTTTATATATTGTTTTGGGTTCGCTACTATAGGTCATTTCCTTCTCTTGTGTTTCGTGTCTAGAGAAGTTCCTTTAGCATTTGTTGTAAAGCTGGTTTGGTGGTGCTGAACTCTCTCAGCTTTTGCTTGTCTGTAAAGGTTTTATTTTCTCCATCAAATGTGAATGAGATCCTTGCTGGGTAGAGTAGTCTTGGTTTCAGGCTATTCTCCTTCATCACTTTCAGTATGTCCTGCCACTCCCTTCTGGCTTGTAGGGTTTCTGCTGAGAGATCAGCTGTTAACCTTATGGGGATTCCCTTGTGTGTTATTTGTTGTTTTTCCCTTGCTGCTTTTAATATGCTTTCTTTGTATTTAATTTTTGACAGTTTGATTAATATGTGTCTTGGCGTGTTTCTCCTTGGATTTATCCTGTATGGGACCCTCTGTGCTTCCTGGACTTGATTAACTATTTCCTTTCCCATATTAGGGAAGTTTTCAACTATAATCTCTTCAAATATTTTCTCAGTCCCTTTCTTTCTTTCTTCTTCTTCTGGAACCCCTATAATTCGAATGTTGGTGCGTTTCATGTTGTCCCAGAGGTCTCTGAGACTGTCCTCAGTTCTTTTCATTCTTTTTTCTTTATTCTGCTCTGCAGTGGTTATTTCCACTACTTTATCTTCCAAGTCACTTATCCGTTCTTCTGCCTCAGTTATTCTGCTATTGATCCTGTCTAGAGTGATTTTAATTTCATTTATTGCATTGTTCATCGTTGCTTGTTTCATCTTTAGTTCTTGTAGGTCCTTGTTAACTGTTTCTTGCATTTTGTCCATTCTACTTCCAAGATTTCGGATCATCCTTACTATCATTATTCTGAATTCTTTTTCAGGTAGATTGCCTATTTCCTCTTCATTTGTTAGGTCTGGTGGGTTTTTATCTTGCTCCTTCATCTGCTGTGTGTTTTTCTGTCTTCTCATTTTGCTTATCTTACTGTGTTTGGGGTCTCCTTTTTGCAGGCTGCAGGTTCGTAGTTCCCGTTGTTTTTGATGTCTGTCTCCAGTGGCTAAGGTTGTTTCAGTGGGTTGTGTAGGCTTCCTGGTGGAGGGGACTAGTGCCTGTGTTGTGCTGGATGAGGCTGGATCTTGTCTCTCTAGTGGGCAGGTTCACGTCTGGTGGTGTGTTTTGGGGTGTCTGTGGCCTTATTATGATTTTAGGCAGCCTCTCTGCTAATGGGTGGGGTTGTGTTCCTGTTTTGCTAGTTGTTTGGCATAGGTTGTCCAGCACTGTGGCTTGCTGGTCGTTGAGTGAAGCTGGGTGCTGGTGTTAAGATGGAGGTCTCTGGGATATTTCCACCGTTTAATATTATGTGGAGCTGGGAGGTCTCTTGTTGACCAGTGTCCTGAAGTTGGCTCTCCTACCTCAGAGGCAGAGCCCTGACTCCTGGCTGGAGCACCAAGAGCCTTTCATCCACACAGCTCAGAATAAAAGGGAGAAAAAGTAGGGAGAATTAGTAGAAGTATGAGTAAAGAAAGAGGGAAAGG
Source organism: Phocoena phocoena (assembly GCF_963924675.1). Classification (NCBI taxonomy): domain Eukaryota; kingdom Metazoa; phylum Chordata; class Mammalia; order Artiodactyla; family Phocoenidae; genus Phocoena; species Phocoena phocoena. The sequence goes on along the minus strand of NC_089225.1, from coordinate 23,614,461 downwards.
AGGAAAGGAAGGAAGGAAGAAAGAAGCAAAGAAGGAAAGAAAGGAGGGAGGGAGGGAGGGAGGAAGGAAGGAAGGAGGGAAAGAAGGAAAAAAAGACAGAAAGAAAGATGATACAGTAAAAATAAAATAAAGTATAATATAGTTACTGAATTAAAAAATATTTAGAAAAAAAAAAAGGGATGGATAGAACCTTAGGACAAATGTTGGAAGCAAAGCTATACAGAGAAAATCTTACACAGAAGCATACACATACACCTTCACAAAAAGAGGTAAAGGGGGAAAAATCATAAATCCTGCTCCCTGAGACCACCTCCTCAATTTGGGGTGATTCGTTGTCTAAAGGAGGGAGGGAAGGAAGGAAAGAAAGAAAGGACGAAGGTAAAGTATAATAAAGTTATTACAATTAAACTTAATTATTAAGAAAAGGAATTTTTTTAAAAAAGTCATGGACGGATAGAGCCCTAGGACAAATGGTGGAAGCTAGAGTATACAGACTAGATGTCACACAGAAGCATACACGTACACATTCACTAAAAGAGGAAAAGGGAAAAAAATCATAGATCTCGCTCCTAAATTCCACCTCTTCAATTTGGGATCATTCCTTGTCTATTCAGGTATTCCACAGATGCAGGGTATATCAAGTTGATTGTGGAGCTTTAATCCGCTGCTTCTGTGGCTGCTGGGAGAGATTTCCCTTTCTCTTCTTTGTTCTCACAGCTCACAGGAGCTCAGCTTTGGATTTGGCCCTGCCTCTGCGTGTAGGTCGCTGGAGGGCGTCTGTTTTTTCGCTCAGACAGGACGGGGTTAAAGGAGCCGCTGATTCGGGGCCTCCAGCTCACTCAGGCCGGGGGTTGGGGGATGGGGGAAGGAGGGGCACTGCGTGCGGGGCCGGCCTGCGGCGGCAGAGGCAGCATGACGTTGCGGCAGAGGCCGGCGTGACGTTGCACCAGCCTGAGGCCCGCCGTGCGCTGTCCCGGGGAAGTTGTCCCTGGATCCCGGGAACCTGGCAGTGGCGGGCTGCACAGGCTCCGCGGAAGAGGGGTGTGGAGAGTGACCTGTGCTCGCACACAGGCCCCTTGGTGGCGGCAGCAGCAGCCTTAGCGTCTCCCGCCCGTCTCTGGGGTCCGCGGTTTTAGCCGCGGGTCGCGCCAGTCTCTGGGGTTTGCGCTTTCAGACGCGGCTCGCGCCCGTCTCGGGGGCTCGCGCCCTCAGCCGCGGCTCGCGCCCTCAGCCGCGGCTCGCGCCCGTCTCTGGGGTTTGCGCTTTCAGCCGCGGCTCGCGCCCGTCTCGGGGGCTCGCGCCCTCAGCCGCGGCTCGCGCCCGTCTCTGGGGTTTGCGCTTTCAGCCGCGGCTCGCGCCCGTCTCGGGGGCTCGCGCCCTCAGCCGCGGCTCGCGCCCGTCTCTGGGGTTCGCGCTGTTAGCCGCGGCTCGCGCCCGTCTCTGGAGTTCCTTTAAGCAGCGCTCTTAACCCCCTCTCCTCGCGCACCAGGAAACAAAGAGGGAAGAAAAAGTCTCTTGCCTCTTCGGCCGGTGCAGGCTTTTCCCCGAACTCCCTCCCGGCTAGTCGTGGTGCACTAACCCCTTCAGGCTATGTTCAAGCCGCCAACCCCAGTCCTCTCCCTGAGCTCCGTCCAAAACCAAAACCCGAGCCTCAGCTCGCAGCCCCGCCCGCCCCGGTGGGTGAGCAGCAAGCCTCTCGGGTTGGTGAGTGCTGGTCGGCACCGATCGTCTGTGCAGGAATCTCCCCGCTTTGCCCTCCGCACCCGTCGCTGTGCACTACTCCGCGGTCCCGAAACTCCCCCCTCTGCCTCCCGCAGTCTCCGCCCGCGGAGGGGCTTCCTAGTGTGTGGAAACTTTTCCTCCTTCACAGCTCCCTCCCACTGGTGCAGGTGCCGTCCTTATTCTTTTGTCTCTGTTTTTTCTTTTGCCCTACCCTGTTACGTGGGGAGTTTCTTGCCTTTTGGGAGGTCTGAGGTCTTCTGCCAGCCTTCAGTAGGAGTTCTGTAGGAGTTGTTCCACGTGTGGATGTATTTCTGGTGTATCCGTGGGGAGGAAGGCGATCTCCGCGTCTTACTCTTCCGCCATCTTCAAGGTCCCCCTGAACAAGTTTTTAAAAATTTAGATTTACTAATTTTCTCTTAGCTCTACCAGTTGGTCCTAATTTTTCACCTATACCCTTAACTCCAACCTTTTCCTCCACCCCTATATCTGCATAGAGAAAGGAAAGGTTTTCCTCTTTCATTCATACATGTAGTCATCTGACAAGTCAACTACTGTGTATATAAGGTGTGTGTTTGTGTATTTAGTGCCTACTACATATTAGGCACCATGCCAGATACTAGAATAAAACAATGATTAAGGTAAAACGTGCAGCAGCCCTCAGAGAATTTACTGGCTAGGAGTAACATGGACAGATGAACTGTCCATTTCAATATATGGTCAGTAGTTCAAATCTTTGCATACAAGTTTTGGGAAATAACTTTGTATTGAATAACCTTATCTGTGTTTGAACCTTCCCACTTTTCAAATTATTAATATTAACAATATATTATATTTGTACAGTACTTAAGATATAATATTGCTTACACCTGTACCATACTTAATAGAATAATAATTACAGACCTTGTTTATAATAACTGAGAGTGCCGTTTCAATAGTAGTTTAATGTGTATTGTTACCCTGACCTCATTAAGTATGAAGAGACTGAGATTCATCCAAAGGACTTATTCAAAGTCATAGAATTAGTGAGTAGAAGAAAGAGATTCAATATTCACTTCTCCAACTCTTAGGCCTCTGCTGAATATCAGCTATGGAGAAAGAATCTTTGCTTTTGCATGGGGAAGGGGGATTCTCCACTTTTGAAACAATCCAATAAAGTGATAGTAAACAGTACAAATGGCAAGCAGTTCCATCAGTGAAATGCACATTTAAAAAGGACTTCTTATATATATGTATTTAAAATAGGAATCTTTATAAAAATGGTTTTAATTGATGCTCAAATAATAATGATATGGTGATAAGAAATACAGCACTGCAATTTTAGAACTGAATAATTTTAAATATGTTTGTAAGAAACAAAGACACTTCTTTAAGCAGCCCTGGGAAAAAGTATTGAGGTTGTCTCCATTTACTATTCTAGGGGACTTCAGGATTCACCCAGTCAATTAAACCTACTGTAAATAAACTACAAAAATAGTTATAAATACCAAGGGGCATCACAGAACATTTGGACTTCACAACTCTCAGTATGTTATCTTGAGTAATTTTGAGAGTGATGTCTGGTAAATACACATTGTCCTGAAATGTTAAGGACAGAAGAGGCAGGGTCACTAGTTATCCCTGGAACATTTTTCAGACATTACCCCAAATTTAATGTAAAATATTAATTTTGCTCACTTCCCACCCCTGCCTATGATAAGCACCAATCTGTATCTATGAGTTTAGTTAGGTTTCTTAATTCGTAGATCTTTTGAGTTTTAATCATTTAAGTTTAGATCATTAGTTTAGTTCATTAGTTTAGATCATTAAGTTTTAATGATGATTGTGGTAGAAAAAATTTTGCCCTCCATCCCCATGTTCTTGAACTTCTATTTAATATCTGCCTCATTAATAACAACTCTATTATCATGTCAAGATGCCCTATTGTCTCTGGCAGCTCGATCATACTTTTCTTTTTTTTTACATCTTTATTGGAGTATAATTGCTTTACAATGGTGTGTTAGTTTCTGCTTTATAACAAAGTGAATCAGCTATACATATACATCTATCCCCATATCTCTTCCCTCTTGCATCCCCCTCCCTCCCACCCTCCCTATCCCACGCCTCCAGGTGGTCACAAAGCACCTAGCTGATCTCCCTGTGCTATGCGGCTGCTTCCCACTAGCTATCTATTTTACCTTTGGTAGTGTATATATGTCTGTGCCACTTTCACTTTGACACAGCTTACCCTTCCCCCTCCCCGTGTCCTCAAGTCCATTCTCTAGTAGGTCTCTGTCTTTATTCCCGTCTGACCTCTAGGTTCTTCATGACATTTTTTCCCCTTAAATTCCATATATATGTGTTAGCACACAGTATTTTTCTTTCCCTTTCTGACTTACTTCACTCTGTATGACAGACTCTAGGTCCATCCACCTCATTACAAATAGCTCAATTTCGTTTCTTTTTATGGCTGAGTAATATTCCATTGTATATATGTGCCACATCTTCCTTATACATTCATCCAATGATGGACACTTAGGTTGTTTCCATCTCCGGGCTATTGTAAATAGAGCTGCAATGAACATTTTGGTACATGACTCTTTTTGAATTATGGTTTTCTCAGGGTATATGCCCAGTAGTGGGATTGCTGGGGCATATGGTAGTTCTATTTGTAGTTTTTTAAGGAACCTCCATACTGTTCTCCATAGTGGCTGAACCAATTCACATTCCCACCAGCAGTGCAAGAGTGTTCCCTTTTCTCCACACCCTCTCCAGCATTTATTGTTTCTAGATTTTTTGATGATGGCCATCTGACTGGTGTGAGATGATATCTCATTGTAGTTTTGATTTGCATTTCTCTAATGATTAATGATGTTGAGCATTTTCTCATGTGTTTGTTGGCAGTCTGTATATATTCTTCGGAGAAATGTCTATTTAGGTCTTCTGCCCATTTTTGGATTGGGTTGTTTGTTTTTTTGTTATTGAGCTGCATGAGCTGCTTACAAATTTTGGCGATTAATCCTTTGTCAGTTGCTTCATTTGCAAATGTTTTCTCCCATTCTGAGGGTTGTCTTTTGGTCTTGCTTATTGTTTCCTTTGCTGTGCAAAAGCTTTGAAGTTTCATTAGGTCTCATTTGTTTATTTTTATTTCCATTTCCCTAGGAGGTGGGTCAAAAAGGATCTTGGTGTGATTTATGTCATAGAGTGTTCTGCCTATGATTTCCTCTAAGAGTTTGATAGTTTCTGGCCTTATGTTTAGGTCTTTAATCCATTTTGAGTTTATTTCTGTGTATGGTGTTAGGGAGTGTTCTAACTTCATACTTTTACATGTAGCTGTCCAGTTTTCCCAGCACCACTTATTGAAGAGGCTGTCTTTTCTCCACTGTATATTCTTGCCACCTTTATCAAACATAAGGTGACCATACGTGCATGGGTTTATCTCTGGGCTTTCTGTCCTGTTCCATTGATCTATATTTCTGTTTTTGTGCCAGTACCATACTGTCTTGATTGCTGTAGCTTTGTAGTATAGTCTGAAGTCAGGGAGCCTGATTCCTCCAGCTTAATCTTATGTTCTCAAAATTGCTTTGGCTATTCGGGGTTTTTTGTGTTTCCATAAACATTGTGAAATCTTTTGTTCTAGTTCTGTGGAAAATGCCAGTGGTAGTTTGATAGGGATTGCACTGAATCTGTAGATTGCTGTGGATAGTAGAGTGATTTTCACAATGTTGTTTCTTCCAATCCAAGAACATGGTATATCTCTCGAGCTGTTTGTAACATCTTTAATTTCTTTCATCAGTGTCTTATAATTTTCTGCATACAGGTCTTTTGTCTCCTTAGGTAGGTTTATTCCTAGGTAATTTATTCTTTTTGTTGCAATGGTAAATGGGAGTGTTTTCTTGATTTCACTTTCAGATTTTTCATCATTAGTGTATAGGAATGCCAGAGATTTCTGTGCATTAATTTTGTATCCTGCAAGTTTACCACATTCATTGATTAGCTCTAGTAGTTTTCTGGTAGCATCTTTAGGATTCTCTATGTATAGTATCATGTCATCTGCAAACAGTGACAGCTTTACTTCTTCTTTTCCAATTTGGATTCCATTTATTTCCTTTTCTTCTCTGATTGCTGTGGCTAAAACTTCCAAAACTATGTTGAATAAGAGTGGTGAGAGTGGGCGACCTTGTCTTGTTCCTGATCTTAGTGGAAATGCTCTCAGTTTTTCACCATTGAGGACAATGTTGGCTGTGGGTTTGTCATATATGGCCTTTATTATGTTGAGGAAAGTTCCCTCTATGCCTACTTTCTGCAGGGTTTTTATCATAAATGGGTGTTGAACTTTGTCAAAAGCTTTCTCTGAATTTATTGAGATGACCATATGGTTTTTCTCCTTCAATTTGTTAATATGGTTTATCACGTTGATTGATTTGCGTATATTGAAGAATCCTTGCATTCTTGGAATAAACCCCACTTGATCATGGTGTATGATCCTTTTAATGTGCTGTTGGATTCTCTTTCCTAGTATTTTGTTGAGGATTTTTGCATCTATGTTCATCAGTGATTTTGGCCTGTAGTTTTCTGTCTTTGTGAATTCTTGTCTGGTTTTGGTATCAGGGTGATGGTGGCCTCGTAGAATGAGTTTGGGAGTGTTCCTCCCTCTGCTATATTATGGAAGAGTTTGAGAAGGATAGGTGTTAGCTCTTCTCTAAAAGTTTGATAGAATTTGCCTGTGAAGCCATCTGGTCCTGGGCTTTTGTTTGGTGGAAGGTTTTCAATCACAGTTTTAATTTCAGTGCCTGTGATTGGTCGGTTCATATTTTCTATTTCTTCCTGATTCAGTCTTGGCAGGTTATGCATTTCTAAGAATTTGTCCATTTTATTGGCATAGAGTTGCTTGTAGTAATCTCTCATGATCTTTTGTATTTTTTCAGTGTCAGTTGTTACTTCTCCTGTTTCGTTTCTAATTCTATTGATTTGAGTCTTCTCCCTTTTTTTCTTGATAAGTCTGGCTAATGGTTTATCAATTTTGTTTATCTTCTCAAAGAACCAACTTTTAGTTTTATTGATCTTTGCTATCGTTTCCTTTATTTCTTTTTCATTTATTTCTGATCTGATTTTTATGATTTCTTTCCTTCTGCTAACTATGGGCTTTTTTTGTTTTTCTTTCTCTAATTGCTTTAGGTGCAAGGTTAGGTTGTTTATTCGAGATGTATCCTGTTTCTTAAGGTAGGATCCTACCTTAAGGTAGGATCTCTTAAGAGATCCCTCTTAGATCTCCTTTTGCTGTATCCCATAGGTTTTGGGTCGTCGTGTCTCCTTTGTCATTTGTTTCTAGGTAATTTTTGATTTCCTCTTTGATTTCTTAAGTGATCACTTCGTTATTAAGTAGTGTATTGTTAAGCCTCCATGTGTTTGTATTTTTTACAGATCTTTTCCTTTAATTGATATGTAGTCTCATAGCGTTGTGGTCGGAAAAGATACTTGATACAATTTCAATTTTCTTAAATTTACCAAGGCTTGATTTGTGACCCAAGATATGATCTATCCTGGAGAATGTTCCATGAGCACTTGAGAAAAATGTGTATTCTGTTGTTTTTGGATGGAGTGTCCTATAAATATCAACTAAGTCCATCTTGTTTAATGTATCATTTAAAGCTTGTGTTTCTTTATTTATTTTCATTTTGGATGATCTGTCCATGGGTGAAAGTGGGGTGTTGAAGTCCCCTACTATGAAAGTGTTACTGTCGATTTCCCCTTTTATGGCTGTTAGTATTTGCCTTATGTATTGAGGTGCTCCTATGTTGGGTGCATAAATATTTACAATTGTTATATCTTCTCCTTGGATCGATCCCTTGATGATTATTTAGTGTCCTTCTTTGTCTCTTCTGATAGTCTTTATTTTAAAGTCTATTTTGTCTGATATGAGAATTGGTACTCCAGCTTTCTTTTGATTTCCATTTGCATGAAATATCTTTTTCCATCCCCTTACTTTCAGTCTGTATGTGTTTCTAGGTCTGAAGTCAGGCTCTTGTAGACAGCATATATATGGGTCTTGTTTTTGTATCCATTCAGCCAATCTGTGTGTTTTGGTGGGAGCACTTAGTCCATTTACATTTAAGGTAATTATCGATATGTATGTTCTTATTCCCATTTTCTTAATTGTTTTGGGTTCGTTATTGTAAGCTTTCTCTTCTCTTGTGTTTCTTGCCTAGAGAAGTTCCTTTAGCATTTGTTTGAAAGCTGGTTTGGTGGTGCTGAACTCTCTCAGCTTTTGCTTGTCTGTAAAGGTTTTAATTTCTCCATCAAATCTGAATGAGATCCTTGCTGGGTAGAGTAATCTTGGTTGCAGGTCTTTCTCCTTCATCACTTTAAATATGTCCTGCCAGTCCCTTCTGGCTTGCAGAGTTTCTGCTGAAAGATCCGCTGTTAACCTTATGGGGATTCCCTTGTGTGTTATTTGTTGTTTTTCCCTTGCTGCTTTTAATATGTTTTCTTTGTATTTAATTTTTGACAGTTTGATTAATATGTGTCTTGGCATATTTCTCCTTGGATTTATCCTGTATGGGACTCTCTGTGCTTCCTGGACTTGATTAACTATTTCCTTTCCCATATTAGGGAAGTTTCTAACTATAATCTCTTCAAATATCTTCTTAGTCCCTTTCTTTTTCTCTTCTTCTTCTGGAACCCCTATAATTTGAATGTTGGTGCATTTAATGTTGTCCCAGTGGTCTCTGAGACTGTCCTCAAGTCTTTTCATTCTTTTTTCTTTATTCTGCTCTGCAGTAGTTATTTCCACTATTTTATCTTCCAGGTCACTTATCCGTTCTTCTGCCTCAGTTATTCTGCTATTGATCCCTTCTAGAGTGTTTTTCATTTCATTTATTGTGTTGTTCATCGTTGCTTGCTTCATCTTTAGTTCTTCTAGGTCCTTGTTAAATGTTTCTTGCATTTTGTCTATTCTATTTCCAAGATTTTGGATCATCTTTACTATCATTATTCTGAATTCTTTTTCAGGTAGACTGCCTATTTCCTCTTCATTTGTTAGGTCTGGTGAGTTTTTATCTTGCTCCTTCATCTACTGTGTTTTTCTGTCTTCTCATTTTGCTTATCTTACTGTGTTTGGGGTCTCCTTTTTGCAGGCTGCAGGTTTGTAGCTCCCATTGTTTTTGGTGTCTGTCCCCAGTGGCTCAGGTTGGTTCGGTGGGTTGTGTAGGCTTCCTGGTGGAGGGGACTAGTGCCTGTGTTGTGGTGGATGAGGCTGGATCTTGTCTTTCTGGTGGGCAGGTCTACGTCTGGTGGTGTGTTTTGGGGTGTCTGTGGACTTATTATGAGTTTAGGCAGCCTCTCTGGTAATGGGTGTTGTTGTGTTCCTGTCTTGTTAGTCATTTGGCATAGGGTGTCTAGCACTGTAGCTTGTTGGTCATTGAGTGAAGCTGGGTCTTGGTGTTGAGATGGAGATGTCTGGGAGATTTTCGCCATTTGATATTATGTGGAGCTGGGAGGTCTCTTGTGGACCAGTGTCCTGAAGTTGGCTCTCCCATCTCAGAGGCACAGCACTGACTCCTGGCTGGAGCACCAAGAGCCTTTCATGCACACGGCTCAGAATGAAAGGGAGAAAAATAGAAAGGAAGGAAGGAAGGAAGCAAGGAAGAAAGAAAGAAAACAAACAAACAAAGAAAGAAAGAAAGAAAGAAAGGAGGGAGGGAGGGAGAGGGAGGGAGGGAGGAAGGAAGGAAGGAGGGAAGGAGGGTAAGAAAGAAAGAAGATAAAGTAACTTAAAATAAAATAGTTATTAAAAGAAAAAATAAATATTAAGAAAAAAAATTTTTTTAAGGAAAACAAAACAAAAAACGGACGGAGAGAACCCTAGGAGAAATGGTGGAAGCAAAGCTATACAGGCAAAATCTCACACAGAAGCATACACATACACACTCACAAAAACAGGAAAAGGGGGAAAAATCATAAATCTTGCTCTCAAAGTCCACCTCCTCAATTTGGGATGATTCGTTGTGTATTCATTTATTCCACAGATGCAGGGTACATCAAGTTGATTGTGGGGCTTTAATCCGCTGCTCCTGAGGCTGCTGGGAGAGATTTCCCTTTCTCTTCTTTGTTCTTACAGCTCCTGGGGCTCAGCTTTGGATTTGGCCCCGCCTCTGCATGTAGGTTGCCGGAGGGCGTCTGTTCTTCACTCAGACAGGACGGGGTTAAAGGAGCAGCTGATTCGGGGGCTCTGGCTCACTCAGGCCTGGGGGAGGGAGGGGCACGGAGCGCGGGGTGAGTCTGCGGCCGCAGAGGCCAGCAGAACATTGCATGAGCCTGAGGCATGCTGTGCATTCTCTCGGGGAAGATGTGTCTGGATCCCGAGACCCTGGCTGTGGCGGGCCGCACAGGCTCCCCGGAAATGGGGTGTGGATAGTGACCTGTGCTTGCACACAAGCTTTTTGGTGGCGGCAGCAGTAGCCTTAGCATCTCATGCCCATCTCTGGGGTCTGCTCTTTTAGCCACGGCTCATGCCCGTCTCTGGAGCTCCTTTAAGCATAGCTCTTAATCCCTTCTCCTCGCACACCAGGAAACAAAGAGGGAAGAAAAAGTCTCTTGCCTCTTCGGCAGCTCCAGACTTTTCCCTGGACTCCCTCCCGGCTAGCCATGTGGCACTAGCCCCCTTCAGGCTGTGTTCATGCCGCCAACCTCAGTCCTCTTCCTGCACTCCAACCGAAGACCAAGCCTCAGGTCCCAGCCCCGCCCGCCCCGGCGGTATCAGACAAGCCTGTCGGGCTAGTGAATGCCGGTCAGCACTGATCCTCTGTGCGGGAATATCTCCGCTTTGCCCTCCGCACCCCTGTTGCTGGGCTCTCCTCTACCGCCCCGTAGCTCCCCCCCCTCCGCCACCCTCAGTCTCCGCCCGCCAGGGAGCTTCCTAGTGTGTGAAAACCTTTCCTCCTTCACAGCTCCCTCCCACTGGTGCAGGTCCCGTCCCCATCCTTTTGTCTCTGTTTATGCTTTTTTCTTTTGCCCTCCCCAGGTATGTGGGGAGGTTCTTGCCTTTTTGGAGGTCGAGGTCTTCTGCCAGCATTCAGTAGGTGTTCTGTAGGAGTTGTTCCACGTGTAGATGTATTTCTGGTGTATCTGTGGGGAGGAAGGTGATCTCCATGTCTTACTCTTCCGCCATCTGCCCTAATCTCAAAGCTGGTTCCGTTTTGGTGTTAGCAGTCCGAGTCCCTCCCCTGCTCAGCCTTGGGGCCTGAGCCCGGTCCCCAGCACCAGGCCACGGGCCCCTGTGAACAGGTGCCACACAGTGACTCTCAGTGGGGGAGTGAGGCATTGATGAAGATGGGGTTTGCTTGATAGGTGATGAGAACCAGAGTCCTTGTGAACGAGTCTGGGACCAGAGGCCTCTAGCCTCCGCCACACACCGGTATTTCTCACCCTAGGGCTGTCCTGCCAGCCCGATCATACTTTTTTTGCTCTTAGTTGGCCACAAACGTGTAGACTGACAACCTCGCTGAATAAATAGTTGAAGAATGATTTTTTTAGTAAAACTTAAGAGGACATATTATTTTTTTGATACCAGTAGCTCTAAAATACATTTATTTGGTACTTTGCATAAACATGATTCACTTTAACAGTAACCGAACAACTACTCCCATACAACCAAATTTCTCTATTCATAAAGTATAGACACCAATGAATCATTGTTAGTTGAGACCCCTGAATGGAAAATGCTGTGAAGGGGACTAGACAATACATGTATCATGTATTTCAGATGTCTCCGCTTTGAGAGTTAATTGCAGTCACAAAAGCAGTTATTTATTTACTAATGGATAATGTTGATGGAGCATATTACTTTGCTTGCATGCTGTAGCCAAGCCACTGAATATAATCATGTTATTATTCCTGCAAAGAAGTGAGGTTGGTGTTCTAACCCCCCTTACTGTCTTCTCTAGGAGTAACTGCAGAACAATGGGTATATACCAATTTATTTTTTATTGTTTGGGATATAAAGAAATATCTGTAGGTAACACTTCATATATAGATATGTATATATAATATACCTACACCAAAAAAATCCACCAAACAAGATTTTAAACAAAAGGATCAGTAAGTCATGTGTTCTTCCTTAGCACACATTGGCAAGAAACACAGAAAATTTGAAAATAACTTGTGTTGAAAACAATGAAGCAATAGTTTCTTAGACCCATACCCTTTCCATGAGAAGGGAAAAGGTCATAGTAGACACCAGACCCCATTTGAGTTTGCCCTGAGAGTTTCTAAAGATAATGCCAAAATTAACAGCTCTTGCTTCATACATATGCTGCCATTGAGGGTACTGTTGAGGAAAAAAATATGGACGCAGAAAATAAGAATGTTCTATAGAAGCCCATCTATAGTCTTTTTCTTTGTAAAAATTTCCTTTCATTGGTTACATCTCAAGTAGCTTGAATTAAGAAAAAATCAGAGCATGTGGAAAGGAGGGCCTCTGGAGTGTGGAGTTCCAGAGTTTGGAGAGATAGGACCTTCAATATGGCAGAGGGGTAAGACGTGGAGATCACCTTCCTCCCCACAAATACATCAGAAATACATCTACACGTGGAATAACTTGTACAGAACACCTACTGAATGATTGCAGAAGACCTCAGACTTCCCAAAAGGCAAGAAACTCCCTACATACCTGGCTATGCGGCTGACAGGGTCTTGGTGCTCTGGCCGGCTGTCAGGACTGTGCCTCTGAGGTGGGAGAGCCGAGTTCAGGACATTGGACCACCAGAGACCTTCCGGCTCCACGTAATATCAAATGGTGAAAGCTCTCCCAGAGGTCCCCATCTCAACGCTAAGACTCAGCTCCACTCAATGACCAGCAAGCAACAGTGCTGGACACCCTATGACAAACAACTAGCGAGACAGGAACACAACACCACCCATCAGCAGAGAGGCTGCCGAAAATCATAATAAGGTCACAGACACCCCAAAACACACCACCAGATGCGGTTCTGCCCACCAGAAAGACAAGATCCAGCCTCATCCACCAGAACACAGGCACCAGGAAGCCTACACAACCCACTGAACCAACCTGAGCCACTGGGGACAGACACCAAAAACAATGGGAACTACGAGCCTGCAGCCTACAAAAAGGACATACCAAGCACAATAAGTGAAGGAAAATGAGAAGACAGAGAAACACACAGCAGATGAGGAGCAAGGTAAAAACCGACCAGACCTAACAAATGAAGAGGAAATAGGCAGTCTACCTGAAAAGGAATTCAGAATAGTGATAGTAAAGATGATACAAAATCTTGGAAATAGAATAGAGAAAATGGAAGAAACGTTTAACAAGGACCTAGAAGAACTAAAGAGCAAACAAACAATGATGAACAACACAATAAAAGAAATTAAAAATTCTCTAGAAGGAATCAATAGCAGAATAACTGAGGCAGAAGAACAGATAAGTGACCTGGAAGATAAAAAAGTGGAAATAACTGCCACAGAGCAGAATAAAGAAAAAAGAATGAAAAGAATTGAGGACAGTCTCAGAGACCTCTGGGACAACATTAAACACACAAACATTTGAATTATAGGGGTCCCAGAAGAAAAACAGAAAAAGATAGGGACTGAGAAAATATTTGAAGAGATTATTGTTGAAAACTTCCCTAATATGGGAAAGGAAATACCTAGTCAAGTCCAGGAAGCACAGAGAGTTCCATACAGGATAAATCCAAGAAGAAACATGCCAAGGCACATATTAATCAAACTATCAAAAATTAAATACAAAGAAAAAGTATTAAAAGCAGCAAGGGAAAAACAATAAATAACGTACAAGGGAATCCCCATAAGGTTAACAGTGGATGTTTCAGCAGAAACTCTGCAAGCCAGAAGGGAGTGGCAGGACATATTTAAAGTGAAGAAAGGGAAAAACTTAAAACCAAAAATACTCTACCCAGCAAGGATCTCATTCAGATTCGATGGAGTAATTAAAACCTTCACAGACAAGCAAAAACTAGGAGTTCAGGACCACCAAACCAGCTTTACAGCAAACGCTAAAGGAACTTCTCTAGGCAGGAAACAAAAGAGAAGCAAAAGACTTACAATAACAAACCCAAAACAATTAAAAATATGGTAATAAGAACATACATATTGATAATTAGCTTAAATGTAAATGGATTAAATGCTCCAACCAAAAGGTATAGACTGGCTGAATGGATACAAAAACAAGACCCATATATATGCTGTTTACAAGAGACCCACTTCAGACCTAGGGACACTTACAGACTGAAGGTGAGGGGGTGGAAAAAGATATTCCATGCAAATGGAAATCAAAAGAAAGCTAAATTAGCAATTCTCATATCGGACAACATAGATTTTAAAATAAAGACAATTACAAGAGACAGAGATACTACATAATGATCAAGGGATCAATCCAAGATGAAGATAAAACAGTTGTAAATATTTATGCACCCAGTATAGGAGCACCTCAATATATAAGGCAAATAAAAATAGCTAACCGCCATAAAAAGGGGAAATTGACAGTAACACAATCATAGTAGGGGACTTTAACACCCCACTTTCACTAATGGACAGATCATCCTAAATGAAAATAAATAAGGAAACATAACCTTTAAATGATACATTAAACAAGATGGACTTAATTCATATTTATAGGACATTCCATCCAAACACAACAGAATATACTTTCTTCTCAAGTGCTCATGGAACATTCTCCAGGATAGATCATATCTTGGGCCACAAATCAAGCCTTTGTAAGTTTAAGAAAATTCAAATTGTATCAAGTATCTTTTCCGACCACAATGCTATGAGACTAGATATCAATTACAGGAAAAGATCTGTAAAAAATACAAACACATGAAGGCTAAACAATACACTACTAAATAACCAAGAGATTACTGGAGAAATCCAAGAGGAAATCAAAATGTACCTAGAAACAAATGACAATGAAAACACGATGACCGAAAACCTATGGGATACAGCAAAAGCAGTTCTAAGAGGGAAGTTTATAGCAATAAAATCCTACCTCAAGAAACAAGAAGCATCTGCAATAAACAACCTAACCTTACACCTAAAGCAATTAGAGAAAGAAGAACAAAAAAACCCCAAAGTTAGCAGAAGGAAAGAAATCATAAAGATCAGATCAGGAATAAATGAAAAAGAAATGAAGGAGGCAATAGCAAAGATCAATAAAACTAAAAGCTGGTTCTTTGAGAAGATAAACAAAATTGATAAACCACTTGCCAGACTCATCAAGAATAAAAGGGAGAATACTCAAATCAACAGAATTAGCAATGAAAAAGGAGAAGTAACAACTGACACTGTAGAAAGACAAACGATCATTAGAGACTACTGCAAGTAAATATATGCCAATAAAATAGAGAATCTGGAAGAAATGGACAAATTCTGAGAAAAGCACAACCTTCCGAGGGTGAACAAGGAAGAAATAGAAAATATAAACAGACCAATCTCAAGTAATGAAATTGAGACTGTGATTAAAAATCTTCCACCAAACAAAAGCCCAGGACCAGATGGCTTCACAGGCAAATTCTATCAAACATTTAGAGAAGAACTAACACCTATCCTTCTCAAACTCTTCCAAAGGGTAGCAGAAGGAGGAATACTCCCAAACTAATTCTACGAGGCCACCATCACCCTGATACCAAAACCAGACACAGATGTCACAAAAAAAGAAAACTACAGGCCAGTATCACTGATGAACAGAGATGCAAAAATCCTCCACAGAATACTAGCAAACAGAATCTAACAGCACATTAAAAGGATCATACACCATGATCAAGTGGAGTTTATCCCAGGAATGCAAGTATTCTTCAGTATATGCAAATCAATCAACGTGATACACCATATCAGCAAACTGAAGGAGAAAAACCATATGATCATCTCAATAGATGCAGAGAAAACTTTTGACAAAATTCCACACCCATTTATGATAAAAACCCTGCAGAAAGTAGGCATAGAGGGAAATTTCCTCAACATAATAAAGGCCATATATGACAAACACACAGCCAACATCATCCACAATGGTGAAAAACTAAAAGCATTTCCACTAAGATCAGGAACAAGAGAAGGTTGCGCACTCTCACCACTCTTATTCAACATAGTTTTGGACGTTTTAGCCACAGCAGTCAGAGAAGAAAAAAAAATGAAAGGAATCCCAATTGGACAAGGAGAAGTTCAGCTGTCACTATTTGCAGATGACATGATACTATACATAGAGAATCCTAAAGATGCTACCAGAAAACTACTAGAGCTAATCAATGAATGTGGTAAACTTGCAGGATACAAAATTAATGCACAGAAATCTCTGGCATTCCTATACACTAATGATGAAAAATCTGAAAGAGAAATCAAGGAAACACTCCCATTTACCATTGCAACAAAAAGAATAAATTACCTAGGAATAAACCTACCTAAGGAGACAAAAGACCTGTATGCAGAAAACTGTAAGACACTGATGAAAGAAATTAAAGATGTTACAAACAGCTCGAGAGATATACCATGTTCTTGGATTGGAAGAATCAACATTGTGAAAATGACTCTACTACCCAAAGCAATCTACAGATTCAGTGCAATCCCTATCAAACTACCAGTGGTGTTTTTCACAGAAGTAAAACAAAAAATTTCACAATTTGTATGGAAACAAAATAGTCCCCCAATAGCTAAAGCAATCTTGAGAAAGAAAAACAGAGCTGGAGTAATCAGGCTCCCAGATTGCAGACTATACTGCAAAGCTACAGTAATCAAAACAGTATGGTACTGGCACAAAAACAGAAATATAGATCAATGAAACAGGATTGAAAACCCAGAGATAAATGCATGCATGTATGGTCACCTTATCTTTGATAAAGGAGGCAAGAATATACAATGGAAAAAAGACAGCCTCTTCAATAAGTGGTGCTGGAAAAACTGGACAGCTACATGTAAAAGAATGAAATTACAGCACTCTCTAGCACCATACACAAAAATAAGCTCAAAATGGATAAACACCTAAATGTAAGGCTGGACACTATAAAACTCTTAGAGGAAAACATAGGCAGAACACTCTATGACATAAATCACAGCAAGATCCTTTTTGACCCACCTCTTAGAGAAATCGAAATAGAAACAAAAATAAATGAATGGGACCTCATGAAAATTAAAAGCTTTTTCACAGCAAAGGAAACCATAAACAAGACCAAAAGGCAACCCTCAGAATGGGAGAAAATATTTGCAAATGAAGCAACTGACAAAGGATTAATCTCCAAAATATACAAGCAGCTCATGCAGCTCAATATCAAAAAAGCCAACAACCCAATCCAAAAGTGAGCAGAAGACCTAAATAGACATTTCTCCAAAGAAGATATACAGATTGCCAACAAACACATGAAAGGATGCTCAACATCAATCATTAGAGAAATGCAAATCAAAAGTACATTGAGGTATCACCTCACACTGGCCAGAATGGCCATCATCAAAAAATCTACAGGGCATCCCTGGTGGTGCAGTGGTTGAGAGTCCACCTGCCGATTCAGGGGACACAGGTTCGTGTCCCGGTCCGGGATGATCCCACATGCCACGGAGCAGCTGGGCCCGTGAGCCATGGCCGCTGAGCCTGCACATCCGGAACCTGTGCTCTGCAATGGGAGAGGCCACAACAGTGGGAGGCCCGCGTACCGCAAAAAAAAAAAAAGAAAAAAAAAAACTACAAACAATAAGTGCTGCAGAAGGTGTGGAGAAATGGTCACCCTCTGGCACTGTTGGTGGGAATGTAAATTGATACAGCCACTATGGAGAATAGTATGGAGGTTCCTTAATATACTAAAAATAGAACCACCATATGACCCAGCCATCCCACTACTGGTCATATACCCTGAGAAAACCATAATTCAAAAGAGTCATGTATGACAATGTTCATTGCAGCACTATTTACAGTAGCCAGGACTCAGGAGCAACCTAATTGTCCATTGACAGATGAATGGATAAAGAAGATGTGATACATATACACAATGGAATATTACTGAGCCATAAAAAGAGTTATTTGAGTTATTGAGTTATTTGTCATGAGGTGGATGTACCTAGAGTCTGTCATACAGGGTGAAGTAAGTCAGAAAGAGAAAAACAAATACTGTATGCTAACACATATATATAGAATCTAAAAAAGAAAAATTGTTCTTAAGAACCAAGGGCAGGACAGGAATAAAGATGCAGATGTAGAGAATGGATTTGAGGACACGGAGAGGGGGAAGGGTAAGCAGGGATGAAGTGAGAGAGTGGCACTGACATATATACACTACAAAATGTAAAACAGATAGCTAGTGGGAAGCAACCTCATAGCACAGGGAGACCAGCTCGGTGCTTTGTGAACACCTAGAGAGGTGGGATAGGGAGGGTGGGAGGGAGACGCAAGTGGCAGGGGATATGGGCATATATGTATGCATATAGCTGATTCACTTTGTTATACAGCAGAAACTAACACAATAATGTAAAGCAATTATACTCCAATAAAGATTTTTAAAAATTCAATGGCTTTTAGCATATTCACAGAGTTGAGTATCATCACCAAATCAATTTTAGAACATTTTCATTTTCCCAGAAGGAACCTTGCCCCCTTTAGCCATAACCTCACAATCCCCCATTCCCTCCACCATCCCTGCCACCAGCCCCAGATGACCACTAATATACTTTTTGTCCCTATAGAAAATTTTCTATCTGAAAATTTCATATGAAGAAATCACATAATAATATGTGGTCTTCTGTGACTGGTTTCCTTCTTTTAGCATAATGTTTTCAAGGTTTATCTATTCTATAGCAGATATCAGTGATTCATTCCTTTTTATTACCAAATAAAACTCCATTCTCTGAATATACCACATTCTGTTTAGTAGTTCATCAGTTGATGGACATTTGGGTTGTTTCCACTTTTTGGCTATTGTGAATAATGCTGCTATGAACATTCATATATAAATTTTTATGTGGATGTATGTTTTCATTTCCCTTGGGTATATATCTAGTAATGGAGTTGCTGGGTCATATGTAACACTGTGTTTAACCATTTGATGAACTGACACACTTTTCCGAGGTGCCTGACCATTTTATTTTTCCATAAGCAATGAATAAGTGTTCCAATTTTTCTCACATGCTTTTCAATACTTGTTATTGTCTGTCTTTTTGGTTTTAGCCAACCTAGTGGATGTGAATTGGTACCTTATTGTGGTTTTAATTTGCATTTCCCTAATGATGTTGAGTATCATTTTATATGCTTATTGGTCATTCATGTATCTTACTTGAAGAAACATCTAACCAAATCCTTTGCTCTTTTTAAAATTGGGTTATGTGTGTTTTTATTGTTGAGTTTTACATGTTCTTTATATATTCTGGACATCAGATATATGGTTTTAAAATATTTTAACCCATTTTGTGGGTTGTCTTTATTTTCTGGATAGTGTGTTTTGAAGCACAAATGTTTTTGTTTCATTTTGTTTTGTTTAATTTTGATGAAGTCCATTTTATCCCTTTTGGGTTTTTGTTTGTTTTTGCCCTCGGTGTCATATTTGAGAAACCACTGCATAATCCAACGTCATGAAGATTTACACCTATATTTTTCTCTAAGAATTAAATAGTTTTAGCTCTTACATTTAGGTTTTTAATTTTGAGTTAATTTTTGATAAGATGTGAGGTAAGGGTAATGCAACCTCCTTCTTTTGCATGTAGATATTCAATTGTTTGAGTACTATTCATTGACTATTCTTTCTCCATTTGGTTGTCTAGGCACCTTGGTTGAAATCAATTGACCATAAATATATGGGTCCATTTGTCTTCATTCTCAGTTCTATTCCATTGATCTATATGTTTATTCTTACACAAGTAACACACTGTCTTGATTACTGTAACTTTGTAGTAAGTTTTGGAGATGGGAAGTGTGAGTCCTACAACATTGTTCTTCTGTTCCAAGATTGTTTTCACAATTGTGTCTTTTAAATATCTGTATGAATTTTAGAATCAGCTTCTCAATTTCTACAAAAAAATGTCAGCTGGGATTTTGATAGGGATTACATTGAATCTGTAAATATTTTGGGGAAGTATTACCACCTTAAAAATATCAAATCTTCCAATTCATGAACAAGAAAGGCTTTCCTTTTTTTTTTAGGTCTTCTTTAATTTATTTTCAACAATGTTTTATATTTTTCAGAGTACAAATTTTGTACTAGTTTGATTAAATTGGTTCCTATTTCATTCTTTCAGATACTATAATAAATGAATTTTTTTCTTAATTCCATTTTCAGATATTTTATTGCTAGTATATAAAATATAATTGTTTGGGTATATTGATCTTGTATCATGCAACCTTGCTGAACTTGCTTGTTAACTCTAATATTTTTTGTTTGTTTATTCATTTGTGAGGCTTCCTTAGGTTATGTCATCTGTAAATATAGATTATTTTACTTTTTATTTTCAATCTGGATGTGTGTGTGTGTTTGTGTGTGTGTGTCTAGAACCTATAATGTTAAGTAGAAATGTCAGTAAGGGACATCCTTACATGTTCCTGATCTCAGAGGAAAGCTTTCAGTCTTTCACCATCAAACATAATGCTGGCTGTGGTTTTCCATAGATGCCCTCTATCAGATTGAAGTAGTCCCCTTTTATCTCTAGGTTGTTGAGTTTTTTACTAGGGGTAATATACATTGATTTTTCATAGCTCTGAATAAATTTTGCATATTTGGAACAAATCCCACTTGGACATGGTATACATCATTTTTTGTGTGTATTGCTGGATTCATTTGCTAGTATTTTGTAGAGGATTTTTGTATCTACTTTCATAAGATATATTAGCCTTCAGTGTTTATTTTCTTGTGATGTCTTTGGCTGGTCATGGCATCAGGGTAATACTGACCTCATAAAATAAATTATACTTTCTCTTCTATTTTTGGAAATGTTTTAAAGTATTGATGTTAATTCTTCATTAAATATTAGAATTCACAAGTGAAGTCATCTTGTTCTTTTCTTGTGGGAAGTTTTTGATTGGTAATGTAATTTCTTGTTTTAGGTCTATTCAGGTTTTCATTTTATTTTCTTGAGTCAGTTTCAATAGTTTGCATCTTTCTAGGAATTTGTCCATTTAATCTAGGTAATCTAATTTGTTTTCATACAAGTGTTCATAGTATTTCCTTATAATCTTGTTTTTTCCTGTATGATTGGAAATAATGTTTCCTCTCTATTCCTGACATTAGTAATTTGAAATTTCTTTTTTCCCCCTTTGTCAGTCTAATTAAGGTTTGTAAACTTTGTTGATGTTTGTGAAGAACTAACATTTGGTTTTGTTGATTTTCTATATTGTTTTTAGTTCACTATTTTTCTCACACAGTAATATTTATTACGTCCTTCTGTTTGCTTTGAGTTTAATTTGCTCTTTGTTTTTACTTTTTTAAATAAAAATTTATTTCTTTGAAACTTTCTACTTTTTTAATAAAGGTGTTTACTGACATAAATTTTCCTTTAGGTACTGCTTTCATCACATCTCATAAATTTGGTATATTGTGTCTTCATTCTCATTCATCTCAAAATATTTTCTAATTTTCCTTGTGATTTCTTCTTTGATGCATTGGTTATTTAGCAGTATGTTGTTAATTTCCACATATTTGTGAATTTCCCAAATTTCCTTCTTTTATTGAATTCTAATTTTATTTCACTTTGGTCTGAAAGGATACTTTGTATGATTTCAATCCTGTCAACAGTTTATTGACATTTGTTTTATCTTCAAATATATATTGTGAAGAATGGTCTATGTGCACTTGAGTAGAATGTATAACATGTATTGTGGGTGGAGTGTTCTATAGATGTCTGTTAGTTCTAGCTATATAACAGTTTCGTTTAAATCTTCTATTTCCTTTTGATCTGATCTTCTGCCTGGTTGTTCTTTTTTTTTTCTTTTAACATTCATCTACGTGCTTTATTTGATGCTCACCAAAACTCTGTTGGGTGGACAGGACAGCACCAGCATTCAAAGCTAAGGTACCAGAACTCAGAATGTAAGGTAGATGAGATCACATGTTTAATAAATTGAGGAGCTTCCTTATAGCTACACTGTCTTTTTTTTTCTATTCTTTTTCAAATTCTTTTCCCACTTAAGTTATTACAGAATATTGAGCAGACTTCCTGGTGCTATACAGTAGGTCCTTGTTGGTTATCTGTTTTAAATATAGCAATGTGTACATGTCAATCCCCAACACCCAGTCTGTCCTGGTTGTTCTATCCATTATGAAAAGTGGGACATTGAAGTTTCAAACTATTGTTGAACTATTTCTCCCTTCAAGTTGGACAATTTTGCTTCATAAATATTAGGGCTCATTTTTTAGGTACATATATATTTATAATTGTTATATCTTTTTAATGGATTTGCCCTTTTAGCTTTATAAAATATCCTTCTTTGTGTCTAATAACAATTTTGTCTTAAACTCTATTTTGTCTGATATTAGTACAGCCCTCCAGCTCTCTTTTGTTTACTCTTTATGTGGTATATCTTTTTCCATGCTTTTTCTTTCAAACTACTTCTGTCTTTGAATCTAAAGTGTATCTCATGTAGGTAGCTTATAGTTGGATCATATTTTTTGTCCATTATGTTAATATCTGTCTTTTAATTAAAGTATTTAATTTAAGTATTATTTAATTAATAAGGTAAGGTTTACATTTGTTGTTTTTCTGTATCACTGATGTCTTTCTTTTTCTCTATTACTTCCTCCTTCTGTGTTAAATAGACATGATCTAGTGTACCATTTTAATTCCCTTTTTATTTGTTTTGAGATATATGTGTGTGTGTGTGTGTGTGTGTGTGTGTGTGTATACACACACACACACACACATTTTAGTTTTCTTAACAGTGACTCGGGATTATAAGTGACATTTTAATGTCTAATCATCTATTTTATGTTAGTATCCACTTAATTTCAATAGTATATAAAAATTTTGTTTCTATATTAGTTCCCTTCCCTCCCCATCTTTATGCCATTACTGTCATACAGTTTTTACATCTTTATATATTATATGCCAATTAACACAGATTTATATAAGCACTTTATGCAGTTGCCTTTTAAATAGGAGGAAAAAAGATTACAAATAAAAAATACATCTCTTCTCTCTTTTATACTTACTTATGTAGTTAAGTTTACTGTTGCTCTGTATTTTCAAAGAGTTTCAGTTACTGTCTAGTGCCCTTTGATGTCAGCCTGACGAACTCCCTTTTGTATTTTTTTTTTAACATCTTTATTGGGGTATAATTGCTTTACAATGGTGTGTTAGTTTCTGCTTTATAACAAAGTGAATCAGTTATACATATACATATGTTCCCATATGTCTTTCCTCTTGCGTCTCCCTCCCTCCCACCCTCCCTATCCCACCCCTCCAGGCTGTCACAAAGCACTGAGCCAATATCCCTGTGCCATGTGGCTGCTTTCCACTAGCTATCTACCTTATGTTTGTTAGTGTGTATATGTCTATGCCTCTCTCTCGCCCTGTCACAGCTCACCCTTGCCCCTCCCCATATCCTCAAGTCCGTTCTCCAGTAGGTCTGCGTCTTTATTCCTGTCTTACCCCTAGGTTCTTCATGACATTTTTTTTCTTAAATTCCATATATATGTGTTAGCATATGGTATTTGTCTTTTTCTTTCTGACTTACTTCACTCTGTATGACAGACTCTAGGTCTATCTACCTCATTACAAATAGCTCAATTTCGTTTCTTTTTATGGCTGAGTAATATTCCATTGTATATATGTGCCACATCTTCTTTATCCATTCATCCGATGATGGGCACTTAGGTTCCCTTTTGTGTTTATTATATGCCAGGGTTTGCTAGTGATAAGTTCTCTAAGATTTTTCTTATCTGGGAAACTCTTAATTTCTACTCGTTTATGAGGGATAGTTTTACTTGATTTATAATTCTTGATTGACAGTCTTTTACAGCACTTTGAATATGTTATTCCCTCTGCCTTCTATCTTCCATTAGTTTCTGATGAGAAATTAGATGCTTATGTTATTGAGGGTCCCTCGTACAAGATGAGTTGCTTCTTTACTGCTGCTTTTAACATTCTCTGTCATTAACTTTTGATAATTTGATTATGATGTGTCTAGATGTGGGTATCCCTAGGTTTATCCTATTTGGTGCTTGTTAAGCTTCTTAGATGTCTAAATTTATCTTTTTCATCAAATCTGGGACATGTTTGGATGTTAGCTCATCAAATATTCTGTGTACCTCTTTTTCTCTCCATTCCTATCTGGAGTCCCACTATGCATATGTTGGTATGGTTGATTGTGTCCCAAGGTTTCTGAGGCTCTGTTCACTTGACTCCACTCATTTTTCATTCCTGTCTTCAGACTGAATCATCTCAATTGATCTATTTTCAATTTCATGCATTTTTTTCTTCTGCCTGCTTAAATCTGCTGTTGAGTTCCTGTAGTGAATTTTCCATTTTATTTGTTATACTTTCCAACTCCAGAATTTCTATTTGGTTCTTTTTCATAATTTCTACATATTGCTATTCTCTATTTAGTGAGACATTATTTTTACTTTCTTTAATTCTTTAGACATGGTTTCTTTTAGTTCTTTGAACATTTAAACTGGTTGATATAAAATCTTTGTTAAATCCCATGTCTGGCTTCTTCAGAGATAGTTTTATTTCTTTATTTTTTTTCCCTGTGTATGGGTAATACTTTCTTGTTTCTTTGCATATCTCATAACTTTTCATTGAAAACTGGACATGTCAAACAATATAATATGGCAACTCTGGAAATCAGATTCTCTCCTATCCCCCAGGCTTACTCTAGTTGCTTTTTGTTATTTGTTCAGTAATTTTTTTTCTAAACTAATTTTGTAAAGTATGCACTCTTTGTTGTGTATGGCCACTCAGGTCTCTGCTCAGTTAGCTTAGTGGTCAGCTAATGATTGGATAGAAAGTTTCTTAAATGCCTGGAACCAATATGTCTCCCTGTCTTTGTCAAGGGGTTCTGTGCATGTGTTCAGGTATGCCTTCAACACCAAACCAGGTAGGTGACAACTCTACCTTAGCATTCACTTCCTGCTTTTACAGAGCCTCAAGTTCAGCCAGAAGTGAGAGGCTGGACACGGGCATGTCCTGTTACATTCCAAGGAAAATGTCAGGGCTTTTCAAAGTCCCTATGGACGTCTTATTCCCCCACTTTTCCTTTGTAGCTTTTTGGTTAGCCTCTTGTTTGTACCTCTGTTATCTACCACCTCATGCAGTTTGAAGTTAAGTAACTGTCTCTAAATATTTTCATCACCTGTGGGAGAAAGGCTGTTCATATTGTGTGAGCTCTGAGGCAGGTAAAATAAAGACAGCCTGTGTGTGGGGTCTTCCAAGGAACCACCAGATGAATAAAATAGTGACAATTCTCTGAGAAAAGTAATTTCAAGGAGCTTTAACCCATTATGCCCTTTACAGTGGCTACCAGGCTGCTGTTTTTCACTGAGGTTGCAGGCTGTTTTGCAAGCCATAGCAAATTTGGAGGGGTGGAATCGGAATAGAGCAGGTAAAAGAGTCACAAAACTAAATGTTTTTATTGATATTCTGCCATTTCTTTGCATAGCTGCAAATCTTATTTAACTTTTAGAGTTCTGAAAACATTGATTTTGATAATCTTTGCCAGTTTTCTCATTGCTTTTATAGAAATGGGAATTTTTGAAGGTCCTTACTCTGCTGTTTTTATTGCCACCACCCCTGAAAAAAATCTCCCTCGAATGTAATTGATAATGGTGTGTCTGTTATAATGAAAAGTATTTTATAATAATAAACTACATATGCTTTGCACAATGAAGGATACTTTTTTAGTATGAATTATGAGAAATGTTTTAATAATATATGTCCAATGATTTTGGATTTTTTTTTAGCAAAATCCATCACAAAGGTAATGAATTTCTGAGGCAAGCAAGAGTGCATCAGCCTATCCTGGATTAAGCTGTAGGTAATCTCATGGCACAGGCAGTAGCAACCAACCAAACAGTTTATGTACCCCAAACAAAAAGAGGGTGCCCATTTTAAGCAAAGTCTCCAGAGCATGTCCAAGACAAACAAGAAGTAGGTTATAAAAATAGCAGAGGCTATGTTTGCCAATAGAAAACCATCCCTAGATGAAAAAGCTTCAGTCATACACTGAAGCTCTTAGACACATCTGTGAGCACAGCTGTGTCAGTTTGAAAAGTCACATTAAAATAGGAAGGCCAAACATCAACTATTACAGGAGGATTCTAATAGCCAAATATTCTGAGGGGCTGTTCTTGTGTTTGAGATTTCAGGTAACATTTTGGGAATTGTCTTTTATAGACTTATGAAAAACACAAGGTTGCTCAAAAGGATAATCCTATATTGTAAGCATTTTTCAGTCTTCATGTTTGAGAATGCTATTTGGAACTAAACTAAACATTCTACCACTGCAATATTTAGCTATCTAGTCATTTTTCTAATTTGGATTTAATATGAATGTGACCTAACAGTGATTAGTATGCTTTGTTGTTTGAAAAAGTTCCAAAATAATGCAGTTAGATCAATATTTAATAGAAGCTTCCCTGAAAATCAATCTAGTTTACCAGTGGAAAAATGTTGAATAAATCATTTTACTTTGTTTCATTGTGAAATATATGTATAGGAATGTGTATACAATTATGACTTATATGTAAAGTCTAAAAAATATTTATGTAATATCTTGCAATCAAATATAATTATTGCAATCATGGTAATGCTGCTGCTGCTGGATGCCCAAATTATACAAAACTGATGAGTGGGAATCCTTCAGGGTATCTCCTATATCCTTTTAAGATGTCCAATTCATTTTTTTAAACACAACTTAAGATATCCAGACTCACCTTATATTTTCCTTGCCTCAAGCATGGAATTAGCCAGTAGCTCTGATTGTTTTTAGTGAACAGTGATATATAGAAACCAAATAAGGGTGCCAGTTATACCCATTGCCACTAGCATGAGATTGCTCCCTGAAATGTTCAGTGAACTGAGATAGAAGTATACTCATACACACATACATATTTAAATATCATAAGTTAGTTCTGATATTTTCAATTCAATTTTAACATGACATTTATGTTTATATTTTTATTCACTGAATAATACTATTTCGAACAGCATTAAAAAATTTACTTTATCCTTCCTATAACACAGGATTTTCAAATGTTAAAAATGGTTTTAAAATTATCGTATCATTATTTCTGTTAACTATAACAACAATAAATGAAATTTCAAATATCTTTGCACTTTTTTTATAATTAGACAGTTTTGGGTCCTTTTAATTTGTTTTATTTGTTTTCACTATGTAAAGCATTACATGATTCAGAAGCCAAAATTAATATAAAATGGCAGACTCCACATTCTCACTTCAATCCCCCATACTGTGAACTCCCCACTCTCACTTTTTTAAAATAAAATTTTAATATTAAAACAGTTTTAGATTTATGAAAAAAAAGCCCAAAGATAGTAGAGAGTTCCCATGTGTCCTAAACCTAATATCCCTTACTGTAACACCTTACATTAGTATGACACATTTATTTCAATTAATATATTACTACTAACTAAAGACCATAGTTTTTTCAGATGTTCTTTGATTTTTATCTGATTTCCTTTTCCTGTCCCAGGATCCTGTCCAGGACACTACATTATATTTAGATGTTATATATCCTTTGGCTCCTCTTGACTGAGAAAGTCCTTCAGACTTTGCTTGCTTTTGATGACCTTGACAGTTTTGAGGAATACTGCTTAGATGTATTATAGAGTGTCCTGCAATTTGAATTTGTCTCTAATCCATTTTGAGTTTATTTTTGTATATGGTGTGAGAAAATGTTCTAATTTCATTCCTTTACATGTAGATGTCCAGTTTTCCCAATACCGTTTATTGGAGAGATTGTCTTTTCCCCATTGTATATATTCTTGCCTCCTTTGTCATGGGTTAGTTGACCATATAATTGTGTGTTCATTTTGGGGCTTTTGTGTCTGTTTTTGTGTCAGTACCATACTGCTTTGATTACTGTAGCTTTGTAGTATAGTTTGAAATCAGGGAGTATGATACCTGCAGTTTTGTTCTTTATCAAGATTGTTTTGGGTATTTGGGGTCTTTTGAGTTTCCATACAAAGTTTTACATTATTTGTTTTAGTTCTGTAAAAATGCCATTAAATTTTGTTAGGGGTTGTATTGAATCTGTAGATTGCTTTGGGTAGTATTGTCATTTTAACAATATTAATTCTTCCAGTCTATGTGCCCAGGATATCTTTTGATCTGTTTGTGTCATCTTCATTTTCTTTCATCGGTGTCTTACAGTTTTCGGAGTATAAGTTTTTACCTTCTTAGGTAGGTTGATTTTAAGTATTTTATTCTTGATGTGATTGTAAATGGGATTATTTTCTTAATATCTCTTTTGATAGTTAATTGTTAGTCCGTGGAAATGCAATAGATTTATGTATATTAATTTATCTGTTTTGTTTATCTTTTCCAAAAACTATCTTTTAGTTTCATTGATCTTTTCTAGTCTCGATTTCATTTATTTTTGCTCTGATTTTTGTGATCTCTTTACTTCTACTAACATTAGGTTTTGTTTGTTCTGCTTTTTCTAGTTCCTGGTTGGTGAGTCTGGGTCATGGGCCCTCTGGTGGGGTGGGGCCATGTGCCAGGGCTCCTAGGGGCTCAGTGGGTATTAAGGCAGCAGCCTGCTTCTGGGCAGGTCCCAGCACTAATAAGCTTTGGAGGGTTCCAAAATGGCGTTTACCAACACTAGTGTCCTCATGGCAGAATGACCTCCCAAAAATGGCTGCTGCCAGTGTCTTATCCTCAGGGTGAGCTTCAGTTGCCTACTGCCTCTCTGAGAGGCTCTCCAAGATCAGCAGGTAGGTCTCACCCAGGTTCCTTTCAAATTACTGCTTCTGCCTTGGGTGTCAGAGGGTGTGAAATTTTGTGTGCACCCTTTAAGAACAGAGTCTATTTCCGACAGCCCCCTGGCTCTCCTGAAAGTAAGCCCCACTGGCCCTCAGAATTAAACTTTCTGAGGGCTTATCTTCCCAGTACATGACCTCCAGGCTTGGGAGCCCAATGTGGAGCTCAGATTCCTTGAGACTTGGGGAGAACCTGTGCAACTGTAACTATCCTATTGGATTACTCACCTGTGGGTGTGAGTCTTGACAATCTTCTATCTCTGCTCCTCCTACCCATCTTGTCGTACTTTCTTCTTTATATCCTTAGTTGTAGAAGATCTTTTCCGGTAGTCTTCAAGTCTTCCTCATCAATAGTTGCTCTGCAAATAGTTATAATTTTGGAGTACCCATGGGAGGAGGTGAGCTCAGGGTCTTCCTACTCTCCCATTATGGTCACTCCTGTACTTTACAGTATTTCTGTACATTGCACTTTGCACATTGCAATACACTTACATGTTTATTTAAAGTCCTATAGGATGATATTTGGATTTACAATGGAATGGGTGCTTTTTTGATTAATCAATAAAATGCATTACTGTTCAAATTTTTACTTTACTCATATTCAAAGGAAATTACATGTATATAGTATCTTCCTAACTAATATTTAGGATTCCTAAAGAGCAGCTATTGGTTTATTCTAGAGACATCATTTGAATTCAAATCTACCACTGTCTTGCTACAAAAAACAAAGCAAAACAAAAAAGCCCAAACAACAACAACAGCAACAAAAACCTTGCAAAATATAACCATGGCTTACATATTGTCTTCTTTCCGATGAGGAATAATGGGACAGCTGAAAATTGTCTCAGCCTCATGACAAAGATGGGAGAATTACTTTATGGTTTCTAATTATACTAGCTAGAACAAACATGTGAATTGTCCCTGTAATATTCTAGCTTTTGCAGAGCCTATGCTAGCATCTTTTAAACACATTTCCATTGTGGTTGAGTAATTAAGTGCACTTCATTTTGCATTTTTATTCCTGTGATATTTACATGACAATGGCAAAGTAAGATAGGACCAGAATAGCACAGTGATGTCCCAATATCAGTTCATTTGAAAAGAACAAGTACCTTATAAAGTAGGCGATAGCACTGGTTATTAATCCCCTTTCAACCCTTTTTTATCCTGTTCCTGTGTCATTTGCCCTTTGGATATGACTAAAGAGGGCATTGGCGGATGGTCAGAGGGCAGGAGGAGAAAAAGTTCTGTATTCCTCAGATTGCCTCTCACCAGTTAACAGTAGTTGTGCTGCTCCAACTACACCCAAGGCTCCTGTTGGGCAGCCCCTCTGTTACAGCTGTAGCTCTCACAGGTTCTGGCAACCACTCACCCTCTTCACTTCAGGCCTTGCAGCGGTAATGGCTTTATACTTCTTGTTTTCTTGTCAGTTCCCTTAACCTGGCCTCCTGCTTTCTAAATAGTCCCCTCATTAAACTCTTTCAATAGCCATGCTCTCTACACCGTTTGTCTCCTGTCCAGGTCCATGATTCATACAGTCATCTATTATGTACTGCATCCTACAAAAATGGTAAGGATGAGAATAAGTTATAGTTTTCCAACTGGCAAGTCTTTTTAAAATCATAAAAATGAGAATCAATTAATCTAGCCTCTCTTTCTAATAGATTTCTTTTGACACGTTCTTTTTGCGGTACGCGGGCCTCTCACTGTTGTGGCCTCTCCCGTTGCGGAGCACAGGCTCTGGACGCGCAGGCTAAGCGGCCACGGCTCATGGGCCTAGCTGCTCCGCGGCATGTGGGATCTTCTCAGACCCGGGCACGAACCCGTGTCACCTGCATTGGCAGGCGGACTCTCAACCACTGCGCCACCAGGGGAGCCCTGACACGTTCTTTTGACAACTGGGTTGACTCTAGTTTTCTAATCCTCTTCCTTAGTCTAGGTCCCAAATACTTTGACTCCCCAAACCGGTTGGGACCTGATGTCTATTGAGGGAAACCAGGTGGTTTACCTGATTACTTGGATTTTTTTAGTATATTGGGATAATTTATTCACTTAAGAGAATCCTTTTGTGTGGGAAAAAGATTTTTGCTGTGGTTATTTAAAAATATTAGTCCTTCTTTCTAATGACATGAATAATACATGAATATATTATAATATGAAAGTGGTATTTCAAATATCAATATAAAGCATATAGAGTAACATATAAAAAACCCTCTTGGTTACCTCCCAATCTTCAGTCCCCAGAAATAACTGCTCTTTGACAGTCAGTTAAGCCTCCTTTCAGTCTGTGTCTGTGTCTGTGTACTGATATGCATAACTTATTTTTGTCCTTAAAATCAGTGGAATCATATTATATGTATAACTATGTGGCATATGCATTATATATATATGATATATCTTATATACGATATATGTATGTTGTATAAATGCATATCTTGACATGTATATTGCTATATGCCATATACATATTATCATATAAAAGGCATATCTCTATATCTCAATTTGTATAGTCTATCTATATATGGCTTTGGTCTCTTTCCAAGTCTGTACATATTATTATAATTTGTAAGTGCTGCATAATATTCCACAGAATTAATATATTTTCTCACTGTTGCAAACAATGTGTTAATAAACAATTTTCTCATAACATGTTTAATTGCTTACTTTCTTTGTACACTTTAGATCTCTGAAAGTAGATTGCTGACTCAAAAATTAAGTTCTGTAATATTTTTGATAGATACTCTCACATTGCCATACCCATTAGCAGTCACTCCCCATTCTCCCTTAGCTCTGGACAACCACTAATCTACTCTCTGTCTCTGTAGATTTGCCTATTCTGGGTGTTTCATATGAATGGAATCATACACATAGCCTAATGTTTTTAAGGTTCATCGTATAGCGTGTGTCAGTATTTTCATTCCTTTTATTTTACCAAATAATATTTCATTATATGGATATACTACATTTTTATTTATTCATCAGTTGGTAGAAATGTAGGTAGTTTCTGCTTTTTGACTATTATGAATAATGCTGCTATGTCCATCCATGTACAAGTTTTTGTGCAGACATATGTTTATACTTCTCTTGGGTATATAAGACTGGACATGCTGGGCCATATGGTAACTCTAACGTTTAACATTTTAAGGAATTTTGCTAAGAATATTCAACAATACATTTGTTTGTAATTCTGTTGGTGACATTTGCAATAGCATCACTATGTCTATAAGATAAAGTTTTATGAATATCATAAATATTTTGTCTGTATAATTAATCAAGAGATATTATAATTTTGCTCAAAATTAGATTTGCTATTCCAAAAATACTCATAGAAACTATAAAGAGAACACTAAAAAAAATAAATTCTATGTTTTGAACTAATTCAATTTAGATTATGGTCTAGGTTGAATGATTATTAGAAATGTTTAGAGTTTCAATTCCAGAGCATTATAGATCTTAGAAGTCATTATTTCAGATTTTTAAATTTTACATTAGAGGAAAAAGTAATTATTGTTCACATATGACAGAATTGGGGATGAAACTTGGGTTTTACATTGTTAAAGCCCCATTTTTTATCATGAGGGTCATATGATGTTATGTTGTATATTTGTTTTTATTTGTTTGGGGGTTGTTTGCTCAGAATTAATATCCGTCTCTCTCTAAATGGTTTGGAGTAGACAGAGATTTTTCAATAAAGCCTGACTTGTTTGGTTAGATAAAATACTATATGTACATAGTGGATGACTTCTTGACAGTGATAAAGGTTAAAAATCATTATATATAATTTTATGTGGAAATTTTAGTTCATGTCTACATAAAAAGGGTATGTTCAATCTAATAGCTTCTATATGCTAATCACCATGATAAGTACTTTAAAGTATTTAATTAATTAATTTTTTAGCAAGTTATGCTACAAAGATATTATTGTGTTCATGTTTTAGGTAGAAACCAAATACTGAGAGTGGTAATTGATTTTTTAAAAGTCAAATGGTAAGCAGATGTAATTTTAATCCCCTTCTCCTAATTCCGTATGTAGATTTTTATATCACAGCTACAAAGATTTGAAGATATAAAGGAAATTCACTTTCTGGATTAATTACCCATGATAGGTGACTTTCAGTGAACTGTGAACGCTTCAGGAGAATATTATTTAAACCTTATTATACTGCTACAGGTTGCCTAGGAAGAACTTTGGTGAGATGTGGTGTTTCTAAGAGATACCTGCTAGGATCACAGAATATATTTTAGGCCTTCTCAAAGGGTTCATAGGGGTAACTTTACTTTAATTGCAACCTTAGTTGAAGGATATGTAATTTGTAATAAAGAAAAATGCTTTAAATCAAAACTGTCTTGCATTGTTGTGTCACAGCTATAGTTATTCAATGATATTTTCTAAAAAGGTACTGACAGTTAATACTGACATTTTCATGTCAAAAGCTCTCAGGCCTGTAGGATTCATCCAAACATTTTTCTTTGTAACAAACAATATCAACAAAAGACATTAGAAGTGATGACTTCTAAGGTGTATAATGCTGCTTTTATAAATTCAATATATTCTGGACTCTCTATAGGTAGTAATCAATATTATTTTTTCTTAATTATTATTTTATTTCCTAGTCTTGGAATTAACTACTTTCTATGTTCACCCTTTTGACCTTCCTTCCTTTGTATTTTTATTTGTTTTTTGAATTCCAATTGTCGACTTTTCTTGTATGCCTGTAGATTCTTGGGTTGCTATTCATATTTAAGAACAAGGCAGTTGAAAAGTTGACGGAGGCTTTGGTTTACACGAATGGGCATTGTTAATTGGCAGGAATAACTAAGGGAGAAGTAGATAAACTATCCCATTAGTTGGGCAAATTTTAAATGATTGAAGCCAGATATCTTTGAGTCAGGGCACCAATCCCCATAGTAGTTGAACTACTTCATCAAACGGTATGTTTAGTTATTGCTGTGTATTCTTATCTTAGGAAGAAGAGAAGATAAGCACTGTGCTCAAGCCACCGTCTAGGAACAATTTATATAACACCTATTAACATTATTTTGGGGATTGCTAGGCTCAAAGGATATAATTCTAAAACTTGGATTTGGCCTAAAATGAGCCCATACTGTTTTCTTGTTGTTAAACCAAAACTTATTTTATTACTGGAAACCAGCTTGTTCTCTAGTTTTTATAATACTATTTCCATTAGTGGCCCTACTCTATCCCATATTCAAACACTTGAAGTTGTCCTTGGATCCTCATCTCTCTTCTAGAATTCAATTTAGTGATTTAGCTTGCATCCGTTCATCATCTCTATTTCTCCTGGAGCCACCCTTTGCCTGGACTTCTTTTTTTTTTTTCTTTCGGTACGCGGGCCTCTCACTGTTGTGGCCTCTCCCATTGCGGAGCACAGGCTCCAGACGCACAGGCTCAGCGGCCATGGCTCATGGGCCCAGCCGCTCCGCGTCATGTGGGATCTTCCCGGACCGGGGCACGAACCCGTGTCCCCTGCATCGGCAGGCGGACTCTCAACCAATGCGCCACCAGGGAAGCCCTGCCTGGACTTCTATAAAGTTCTTTTAATAAATAAATTATACTCATCATGAATGTGTCCACACTTGAAGGAAGATAGTGTATATACTCTAGAGCCAGGTAGAACTGGGTTCAAATCCTGGTTTTGTCACTCATTATCAGCATGAAATAAGGAACTTATCCTCTGTAAACTGCTATTTCCTCTTTTATGAAGTTGAGATAATCATAATTCCTACCATAAAAGGTTTTGGGGAAGATTAAACAAGATAAAGAACATAAAATACTTCATTCAGTGCCTGACACATAACAAGCACTAAAAATGTTATGTATGGTTATTTTTAATTGTATTATCTGTCAAAATTTAAATATTATAATTAATCCAACATTCTTAACACATAAAAGAAGAACTATAGTTATTTCTTTCAAGTACTTTCTCTTTTCTATAGCAAACCCCTTCTAGATTCTTAATGACAAATCAATGACTTCTGGCATTTTGCTTTTTTAAACCACTTACAATCTATACCCTACTTGGAATCTAAAAATCACAGATTCCTATAATGACTTGTTGCATGTCCACCTCATACTGAGAAATCTTGACTTTTCTTCAAATTGCCTGGATAATAAAGCTAAGATGTCTTAGCTGATATTCAAGGTGCTTTCCTATCTGGTCTCTACCTACTTTTGATACCCTGTTATTTCTGTATAGGAATGAACCATTCATTCCAGCAAAATTCATTTGTTTATTTTATGCAAGTATACTGTTATATATTCCTATCATTTTTTCTGATGAAATGATCTAAATTATTCCTTGAATTCACAATTCCAGATTCAGTTCCTACTTTAAGTCTGAAATTTTGGTCCTTAGTTTCTGCATCATAGTTTTTTCACATTTTTGACATGCTATGTAGTACTTTTGTTAATCTTTTTTACAAATATGACGAATCTCTAAACATAAAGTCAGGCACCAGATATAGTTCACTATTATCAGTTAGTAGATGGTAAATAAGGAGAGGAAGGCTACTTGTAATAGAGTGTTTAAAAAGTATACCCCTTGGGCTTTCCTGGTGGCGCAGCGGTTGACAGTCCGCCTGCCGAGGCAGGGGACACGGGTTCGTGCCCCGGTCCGGGAAGATCCCACATGCCACGGAGCGCCTGGGCCCGTGAGCCATGGCCACTGAGCCTGCGCGTCGAGAGCCTGTGCTCCACAACAGGAGAGACCACAACAGTGAGAGGCCCAAGTACCGCCAAAAAAAAAAAAAAAAAAAAAAGTATACCCCTTAAATGCAGCCAATCCAGTTGGCAAAATCTAGAATGAAGAATAACGCAAAATGCAGAAACAGTGTTATGCATACAGATGTTCATGATGAGTTTGTTTACAATTGCAAAAATTTCAAAATAACCTAAATGTCTAACTATAATTAGGCTATTAAAAACATCCCAGTGCATTCATTTGGTGAAGAAATATTAATATATATTGTTAAAAATTAAGTAGCAATCTGTCTGAAAAACAGGGAAATACTACTCATATTCTTTACCACTTACTGAATACTTACCCTATGCCAGAGTTGAGTTAAGAGGTTATACATCCATTAATTTCATTCTACCTATATCACCTGATGAGGTTGGTATTACTACCCTTTTGCTATTTACCTATTTACAGCACTGAAGCCACTACATTTGCAAATACTCTGGAAAGCTTGCTGACAGTATTCATAATAGTCACAGGACCTGTCTATCAAACAAAATATGGAAAAGTAGAGCTCTACCACCATTTTGCATTTTGATCATTTTTGGAAGGTCTTGTCTTCATGGGTTTAGGCTGTTATAGTCATAGATAGAAGTAAGGTTGAGCTTCCATATCATTGCCAAGATAGGTGGCCTGGAGTCATTATCTTGTTATGGGTTCTAGCTTTCTCTAAGGGTAGTCATCCATCTGCAGAACAGATGATCTTCATAATGTTTACAAACTAAAACAGCATGGACATTAACCAATCAGAACAATGCCACAGCCAATCAGAATGTATACCTGCACAAGTAAGCCATAAGACTATACCTGTGCATACTGGGTGAATATCTGCCCTGGTGGTCAGAAATTAGAGAGTTACTTATGCTATCCTGTGCCCTTTCAGTCACACTTCACCAGCAAACCCAAAGCCATTAGGCTCATAGGAATCAACTTGTGCTTCCACAGACGGCTGAGCAAAGTTTTAATGAGACGCTCCTCTAAGACATTGAAAGCAGTTTCCTCATGAAATGGCAATAACCAAGATACGTAGGGTTTCCAAAAAGTTATCCTGGGAAATCTTTACAGAGTTCTTAATGATGTGGCAAAGATAATTACAGACTTCTAATTAACTACTTAATTGCTATGAATTAGTAAATCTCCCAGGTTGGATCACTTTTACCCAGTTTTGTAGTTGAAAAAATACATTCTCTTCGATGTTCTTCTTCTTCTTCTTTCAGTGTAATTAACTATTTCCTTGAACCACTGACCTTTCTAAGAGACACTTAATTATTGTTAACCCATAGCTCTTATTTTTAATCATCCAAAAAATTAATGGCTTTAACAGCAGTAAGCACCTTAGCTTAGAACTGGGTCTATGTAAATTATAGAACATTGAGTCACATGACTTTGGGACTAATACAGCCTATTTCTTAAATAGATAAGAAGCTGTACCAAACATCAATTACCAGGAAAAGGAAAGCATTAGCTAATATTTTATGATACATTCTGGGCCTTATTATGTGTTAATGCATTTCTATTCATCATCACCTTTTCATTATAAGATAAGGAAGTGCATTGTAATGAGACAGTTGAGTTTCACCTTTATTTCAGGCCGTTGAAGGGGAAACGTTAAGTATCTACTTCAAAACAATCCTTTTCACTTACTGGACTTATTCACAGAAGCTTGACACAAATACCTGTTGACCCTTTCTGCTGATTGTAGAAATAAAGAATCATACAGCAGAAATGAAATTTTAATTCAGTGTGCTGATAGAGGAAACCAAGAAATTTTGTCATATTTAATATATACCATGTAATGTATCTTATCAAACAACTGTCCTTCCTTTATCTTATAGCTGGGATAAAACATTCTATTGACTTCCACTTTCTCCCACCGGTTACTCTTAATAGTTATTGTACCAATCTGCTTATCTATTCTTATATGATTTTATTTGTTTAAAAATTATTTTTATTATTAAGTTTTTTATTTTAAAGTAAATAATTTAAAATAATTAAGATATATTTATTTTATTATTTTTATTATGTATTTATTTTATTTAATAATCCTGTTATCGCCTGGATTATCATTTGTCCAAAGGGGAAATGATAGTTCTTAACCCATTATGAATGCTCTCAATGAAAATGCATCCCATAAACAATCCAAATGAGATAGACCCCTCTCGGACTCACTTTAATATGATGTAGCAGGGAGGGTATAGAGGCGACCAAAGTTGAAGAGGGGACAAAGATAAATTGTGTCTGAGGAGACCAGTTAAATAAAAATTAGCAAAGTCAATTAAATATGTTTAAGACTGATTAGTTTTTTGGTTTATATATATATATATATATATATATATATATATATATATATATATACACACATATATATATTAGCTGCTGTGTTCTTAGGCAACATAGAGGAAATCAAAGGGGTTAAAGATGTGAGGGAAATATCAACATTCATCTTTACTCTCAGTGTGAACTTGGGAAAATCATTTGACTTCTTTAGACCTCAGTTTCATCAGTGATTAATTCTGCCCACCTAATAGTGTGGTTAATAAATAATGCATATATATATGTATGTTTAGTAGAGTGTTCACCATTTATAAGGAACTAAATAGATATTATCAGCCAGTTTGATCCAAGTTCTGAATTGAACTAGCTGCTTCTTTCTAAAAGCTACACTCCACAAAACTTCAGGGTTCAAAATATTCCCAGTGAGGCAGAGAGGAACAAAATATGCTGGATTTTTGGGTGAACCCTTTCCATCATGCCTGTAACAGAGCTCACCAACTCCCAGGTCTGCTGCAATGTGTCCTTAGCTACCACCTACTGGACTGAGCTGGCAGTCTTGCCACACTGAATTAGTGTGCTGCCTGGCATTTCCATTGAGCTGAGGGTTGGAGACTTCTCAAGTATAAAGCTCCGTGACTTTCTCTGAGGGAGAAAGGTGC
This sequence comes from Phocoena phocoena, assembly GCF_963924675.1. Classification (NCBI taxonomy): domain Eukaryota; kingdom Metazoa; phylum Chordata; class Mammalia; order Artiodactyla; family Phocoenidae; genus Phocoena; species Phocoena phocoena. Next base: position 23,576,138 of record NC_089225.1, on the reverse strand, counting down.
TTGGCATATTCACAGCAGCGCCATGGGATGTTCTTTCCAAGGTACAGCTGCCTACATACTCTGCAGTAGCCTCGTTACCTAAGCCATGACCACCTCCCCCCCAAGTCAGCCTCAGCCTCAGCTGTGTAAAGTCAAGATAGAGGTCTGGTTTGTCAAGCCGCATGCGATATCCTCTTGCTGAAGTCCCCGGGATTTAACAAACGTTAAGCTTATGCAAACCCGAGAAATACGATCTTGTTGTAGGTTCTAGGTTTTCTAGTTGCCATGTAGTCCTTCATCTCCTGAGGTTTAGAGATGCCATCAGGAGTAGAACTGTAGCCACATCCAAAATGCAGAGACCCTTCTCAATGCTGCCACCTAAGTGAGAGGGTTGACAGAAAGTCAGGAAGGACTGGTCATGGCCAAACTCTCCCTTTTTGTTCCAGGAAGCTCTAATAGGCCTGGAGGGAAGTGTTCCGTTTTCTGATCCTCTTGGGGGAATCAAAAAGGCCATAGGGATAAAAGAAGAGCTTAAAGTTTGGGTGTCCTTTTTTATATTTCTAATGTGCAAAATAACTTTTAACTCCATAAGTTTCTGTATTCAAAAATTCATACACGGGCTTCCCTGGTGGCGCAGTGGTTGAGAGTCCACCTGCCAATGCGGGGGAGACGGGTTCGTGCCCTGGTCCGAGAAGATCCCACATGCCGCAGAGGCTGGGCCCGTGAGCCATGGCCGCTGAGCCTGCACATCTGGAGCCTGTGCTCCGCAACGGGAGAGGCCACAACAGTGAGAGGCCCGGGTACCGCAACAACAACAACAAAAAAATCATACACCATAGGCGTGAAAGAATTATATAAAATCCTAAAATAGAATATGCATTAAAAACAGTGTATGCTACAAATTCAGAAATTTTTACAAGTTGCAGAAGTTACCTTCTCGAATGAACATGTTCCTAAATAAGCTTATTATTGAAATAGCATTATAGGAAACACATAGATTTAGCCTATGTAAAAGCATAATTTTTTTCATAATTTGAGTACACTATATATGGATGGCTTATAACCAATGAACTTTTTCATTCATTATTCAGAACTTCCACTTGAAAATAAATTTTAGTATCCTAAGAAATTTTTTGTTTTTGCTTTTTAACATTTAACTTCATTGCCCAAAATTTCTTATTAGGGTTAAAAGAGATTTTGGTATAATTTGTTGGCATATATACATGTATGGTAGCTATAAACATACATACATATATATGATGTTGCTGCCCTCAGTTAGCTTTAGGGAACAAGTTAGGATGACCATCTTTCTGTGTGTACCCTTATGCAATATATAAATAGTCACTGAAGTGTTGACATAGGTATGCATATTCTAGAGAATGAAGACTAGGCAAGAATGAAGGAAACATTGTGTTTCTCTTCTATGACGTCTTCAAATGCACCCACGTAAAGGTGTCTGACTGGGCAAATGCTATACCTATACATAAGGTACAACAGAAGCCTTCATTTACCCATTTCAGAAGAAGAACCTCACGGTACCACAAGTTTTGGTCTCCAGTTTCACATATGAAATCTCATCCCATCCACTGGAAGTAACTCAGTGAGGATAGGCACTGTCCTTTCCTTGTTCCCCAAGCATCCAGTGCAGTGGTTAGTTAGGTGTTTAGTTAACCTCTCTTTGAAGATTGAATGGAAAAATCCTCATTCTCAGAAATTGTTCCTTAGGACAATCTGAGATCATCACATAGTGCCATGTGCTCTTTGGAGGTTCTTTTATTTAAGCCTTACAATGATACTATGAGAAAGATATAGTGACCATTTTAAGGTTGAAGAAACTGAGCTTAGAAATGCTAAGTGAGGGCTTCCCTGGTGGCGCAGTTGTTGAGAGTCCGCCTGCCGATGCAGGGGCCGCAGGTTTGTGGCCCGGTCCGGGAAGATCCCACATGCCGCGGAGCGGCTGGGCCTGTGAGCCATGGCCGCTGAGCCTGCGCGTCCGGAGCCTGTGCTCCGCAACGGGAGAGGCCACAGCAGTGAGAGGCCCGCATACCGCAAAAAAAAAAAAAAAAAAAAAAAAAAAAAAGCTAAGTGAAATACTCAGTAATGTATTCAAGCTTTCACGTGTGGGGATGAATCTTAAACTTAAGTCTATCTGAATCTATGCTCTTATCTACTGTTAAAGGCGACTTGGAAAAAGTGAAGGTAGAATTTCAGGGTGGATATGTCCTCATGCATGCCTGCAAGGCTCCTTGCAGTTTTGTGAAAGTGGGGAGGGGGTGGGAGGGGAAAGAAAGGACTCTGGATGGTGACTGGCTCTCCCAATGCCACCATGACCCACAGTATGAAACATTCCAGTCAAGATTTCTCTTCTCTTGGATGTTGGAGGGGAAGAATCCCTCCACCGCCACCCCCCTGCCAATGCCAAAGATGTCCATACCTTAATTCCTGGAACCTGAGAATGTATTACATTATATGGCAAAGGAGAATTAAGTAGCAGATGGAATTAAGGTTGCTAATCAGTTGCCCTTGAAATGGGGATATTGGCTATTATCCTGGATTACTGTAGTGGGTCCAGTGTAATCATAGAGTCCTTTAAGGTGGAAGAAGGAGACGAAACAGTGAGAACCAGAGAGGTGGAAGTGTGAGTAGGCCTGGGACCCACGTTGCTGATTTTACAGACAGAAGAGACCCAATCCTGCAGGTAGTCTGTAGAGGCTGTAATAGGCTAGGGATCGGATTCTCTCGTGGAGCCTGCAGAAGGAATACAGACCTGCTGACATCTTGACTTTAGCCCGTTGACACCCATTTCAGTTTGTTGACCTCCTGAATTGTAAGGTAATAAACATGTATGGTTTTGAGCTAGTAAGTCTGTGGTAATTTGTTACAGCAGCAGCAGCGGGAGACTACTGCTAATACTAAAAGATGTCTCAGGGGCCTTAGAATGTGTATTTTATAGTGGGGTGATCAGAGCTGCACCTTCCTGTTCGACGTTTACACAGAGGCATTCATCATTGCATTACCTATGTTGAGGAGGAAAAAATTCTCCTCTACCCTTTTTGGTTCTTCTGGCTGGTCTAAGAATTAAATTGACGTGAGACAGATTAACAGGAGAAAATCAGACCAAAGTCTAATAACGTGTATACATGGGAGAGACTCGGAAAAACTGAGTGACTCCCCCAAATGGCTGAAACCCTCACCTTAAATACCATCTTCAGCTAAAGACAAAAGAGGATGTTGGGGGTAGTGGTTTGGGACTCCAAATGGGGAAGAAGGTAATTCACATGGAGATGGAAAAGCAAATGTTTGGTAAATAAATGTTTGCTGGGTTGGGCAGAGACAAAGGGACAGAGAGAGGAATTTTAACAGACTTTGCTAGGTTTCTCCCTGCCTACTCACTTAGTTCGTACAGTAATTATATATGGTGATAGCTCCCTTCCTGGAATAGGTCCTGTATCTATCGACAGGTTCATATAAGCAGTTAGGGGGAAGGTCAACGTTTGCTTCCTGAGTCTTTTGGGCCTTGATTGTTTTCAGCTCGAAATAAGCGGCATGCCAAAGACACTTCGAGGCGGCAGGATTTTGTTCACCTACAGCTAAAGGTTGTCTTACTCCAGGGGCCAACTCACATCCATGTGTCCTGAGTACTATTAGTACCAGAATCAGCTCTGCCGTCGGCTTAGCATAGAAACTATTTTTGATGGACAGAAATTGTGTTTTCAGGTATGAAAAATGATTCAAAGCAAATCTGTTAGTCATTTTTGTCTGAACTCCTCCCTAAAATTGTTGCCAGATTAGAGTCAGAGGGTCACAGTTTAGTTAATGGGACGTCAGGAGAGCATAGGTTTTTTGCTTGTGATTTTAACTATTGCTCAACTGCAGTCTGAGTCTGTGTGTTGAAGGTGAGCCTAATTCTCTCTCTCTCTGTTACAGGTGGGGTACATTTATGTGAGACTGGTGTACAGAAAAAGTGTGCGTGTGCGTGTAGAGGCAGGGGCAGGAATTTGATGTGGATTTTGATTGGGTCACAATTTCAAGAGCAAAATTTAAATACAAATTAATTACCAATACCAAAAAACGAAGATGCCAGAAATGGCCTATTCTGCCATTAATTATTTTCCCACTAGATGGCAGTGCAGTGTAAGCAAAAAGAAAACCAGGCTCCTTACCCTTGGCTTCTCTTGTTACTGGTAGCGATGCTTACTTGCCGTTTCAGGAGAAGAGGAAAATCAGCCAGGTCAAGGCAATCAACGTAGAAGTGTAGGGCTAATCTAGACTGATTCCAGGGCAGTGGAGTCATAGAAAGAGCATGGACTTTGTGGGTCTCAGCACCTGTAATTCCTAGCTGTAGGATCCCGGCAGATTACTTAACATCTCATGGCCTCAGTTTCCACATTTGTACAATGGGTGTGAATGTTAATATCTTCCTTGTAGGGCTATTATAAAGAGAAAATAGCAATATCATTACAAATCTTAGGACATGATAGGCAGTCACATACTAATAGTTCTTTCTCTCCCCTGCTTAGAGGGAAAAAATAAATAGCATTTAAATTTTGGATCTTAAGCTCATATAATCTCCAGGCATGGTTGTGAGAAGATGAAGGGTCTTGTAAAATAAGGAGAGATGATTTATTCTTTACTCTGCATCAGTTTCGCAAAAACTTTCCAAAAATCAATGTCATAACCTTTGCTTCATGCTCTCAAGTGCTGTAGCTCTATCTCATCTCTCCCTTACAGGTGAGGTTCATCTCCTGTGAGAAGGTCTGTCAACTTTCCCTGAGGTCTACAAGGCTGGACTAACATTTCCTTCTTCCTGTGCCTGCAGCAGGTTGGCCTTTAGTATGTGGGGCTGCAAGAATCATGTCCATAGAGCAGAATTGGATGGTATAGTGAGTTGAATGATGACTCCCAAAAGATATGTCTACCTGAAACCGGGGAATGTGACCTTAATTAGAAACAGGATCTTTGCAGATGTAATCAAGTTAAGGATCCTGAGATGGATCATCCTGGATTATCCAGGTGGGCCCTAAATCCAATGATAAGTGCCTTCAAAAAGGCAGAGGGAGGGCTTCCCTGGTGGCGCAGTGGTTGAGAGTCTGCCTGCCGATGCAGGGGACACAGGTTCGTGCCCCGGTCCGGGAAAATCCCACATGCCATGGAGCAGCTGGGCCCGTGAGCCATGGCCGCTGAGCCTGCGCGTCCGGAGCCTGTGCTCCACGACAGGAGAGGCCACAACAGTGAGAGGCCCGGGTACCGTAAAAAAAAAAAAAAAAAAAAATGCAGAGGGAGATGTATGAGAGAGAGAGAGAGACAGAGAGGAGAAGGCCGTGTGAGATGGTTACCGAACTAAAGTTGGTCCGCTCCGGTTTCAGGAAAGCATTTTTAAAGGCCAGGGGAGGGAGGGGAGTCGCGAGGTATGTGATCAGCTCGTGTGCAGTAACAGGGTGGTGTCAATCGTTAACATTATCAATCCTCAGGGTCTAGTAGGTCTGGGGGCTAAATGCTCATGGTCATCAAGTAGTTAATGTCTTCCATTTGGTGGGGGTTTTAGCATCTGTAAAACAACTCAGGAAACGTGCATCAGATACTGTTATCTCTGTAATTCAGGGAGGAACTAAAGATTCTGTGACTGCCATATGGCTAATTTACTGCTTAAATTGTTGCCAGTTCTTCTGGCCCAACTGCCATTTTTGTCACTACATGTTCACATCCTTTCTTTTTTTTTTTTTTAACATCTTTATTGGAGTATAATTGCTTTACAATGGTGTGTTAGTTTCTGCTTTATAACAAAGTGAATCAGTTATACATATACATATGTTCCCATATCTCTTCCCTCTTGCATCTCCCTCCCTCCCACCCTCCCCATCCCACCCCTCTAGGTGGTCACAAAGCACTGAGCTGATCTCCCTGTGCTATGTGGCTGCTTCCCACTAGCTATCTATTTTACGTTTGGTAGTGTATATATGTCCATGCCACTCTCTTGCTTTGTCAAAGTTTATCCTTCCTCCTCCCCATATCCTGAAGTCCATTCTCTAGTAGGCCTGTGTCTTTATACCCGTCTTAACCCTAGGTTCTTCATGACATTTTTTTTTCTTAGATTCCATATATATGTTAGCATACGGTATTTGTTTTTCTCTTTCTCACTTACTTCACTCTGTATGACAGACTCTAGGTCCATCCACCTCACTACAAATAACTCAATTTCATTTCTTTTTATGTCTGAGTAATATTCCATTGTATATATGTGCCACATCTTCTTTATCCATTCATCTGTTGATGGACACTTAGGTTGCTTCCATGTCCTAGCTTTTGTAAATAGAGCTGCAATGACCATTGTGGTACATGACTCTTTTTGAATTATGGTTTTCTCAGGGTATATGCCCAGTAGTGGCATTGCTGGGTCATATGGTAGTTCTATTTGTAGTTTTTTAAGGAACCTCCATACTGCTCTCCATAGTGGCTGTACCAATTCACATTCCCACCAGCAGTGCAAGAGTGTTCCCTTTTCTCCACACCCTCTCCGCATTTATTGTTTCTAGATTTTTTGATGATGGCTATTCTGACTGGTGTGAGATGATATCTCATTGTAGTTTTGACTTGCATTTCTCTAATGATTAATGATGTTGAGCATTCTTTCATGTGTTTGTTGGCAGTCTGTATATCTTCTTTGGAGAAATGTCTATTTAGGTCTTCTGCCCATTTTTGGATTGGGTTTGTCTATTTGTTATTGAGCTGCATGAGCTGCTTGTAAATTTTGGAGATTAATCCTTTGTCAGTTGCTTCATTTGCAAATATTTTCTCTCATTCTGAGGGTTGTCTTTTGGTCTTGTTTATGGTTTCCTTTGCTGTGCAAAAGCTTTGAAGTTTCATTAGGTCCCATTTGTTTAATTTTGTTTTTATTTCCATTTCTCTAGGAGGCGGGTCAAAAAGGATCTTGCTGTGATTTATGTCATAGAGTGTTCTGCCTATGATTTCCTCTAAGAGTTTGATAGTTTCTGGCCTTATGTTTAGGTCTTTAATCCATTTTGAGTTTATTTCTGTGTATGGTGTTAGGGAGTGTTCTAGTTTCATACTTTTACATGTAGCTGTCCAGTTTTCCCAGCACCACTTATTGAAGAGGCTGTCTTTTCTCCACTGTATATTCTTGCCTCCTTTATCAAACATAACGTGACCATACGTGCATGGGTTTATCTCTGGGCTTTCTGTCCTGTTCCACTGATCTATATTTCTGTTCTTGTACCAGTACCATACTGTATTGATTACTGTAGCTTTGTAGTATAGTCTGAAGTCAGGGAGCCTGATTCCTCCAGCTCCATTTTTTGTTCTCAAGATTGCTTTGGCTATTCGGGGTCTTCTGTGTTTCCATACACATTGTGAAATTTTTTGTTCTAGGTCTGTGGAAAATGCCAGTGGTAGTTTGATAGGGATTGCATTGAATCTGTAGATTGCTTTGGGTAGTAGAGTCATTTTCACAATGTTGATTCTTCCAATCCAAGAACATGGTATATCTCTCCAGCTGTTTGTATCATTTTTAATTTCTTTCATCAGTGTCTTATAATTTTCTGCATACAGGTCTTTTGTCTCCTTAGGTAGTTTTATTCCTAGATATTTTATTCTTTTTGTTGCAATGGTAAATGGAAGTGTTTTCCTAATTTCACTTTCAGATTTTTCATCATTAGTGTATAGGAATGCCAGAGATTTCTGTGCATTAATTTTGTATCCTGCTAGTTTACCAAATTCATTGACTAGCTCTAGTAGTTTTCTGGTAGCATCTTTAGGATTCTCTATGTATAGTATCATGTCCTCTGCAAACAGTGACAGCTTTACTTCTTCTTTTCTGATTTGGATTCCTTTTATTTCCTTTTCTTCTCTGATTGCTGTGGCTAAAACTTCCAAAACAATGTTGAATAAGAGTGGTGAGAGTGCGCATCCTTGTCTTGTTCCTGATCTTAGTCGAAATGCTTTCAGTTTTTCACCATTGCGGATGATGTTGGCTGTGGGTTTGTCATATATGGCCTTTATTATGTTGAGGAAAGTTCCCTGTATGCCTACTTTCTGCAGGGTTTTTCTCATAAATGGGTGTGGAATTTTGTGGAAAGCTCTTTCTGCATCTATTGAGATGATCATATGGTTTTTCTCCTTCAATTTGTTAATATGGTGTATCACATTGATTTATTTGCATATATTGAAGAATCCTTGCATTCCTGGGATAAACCCCACTTGATCATGGTGTATGATCCTTTCAATGTGCTCTTGGATTCAGTTTGCTAGTGTTCTGTGGAGGATTTTTGCATCTATGTTCATCAGTGATACTGGCCTATAGTTTTCTTTTTTGTGATATCTTTTTCTGGTTTTAGTATCAGGGTGATGGTGGCCTCATAGAATGGGTTTGGAGTGTTCCTCCGTCTGCTATATTTTGGAAGAGTTTGAGAAGGATAGGTGTTAGCTCTTCTCTAAATGTTTGATAGAATTCGCCTGTGAAGCCCTCTGGTCCTGGGCTTTTGTTTGTTGGAAGATTTTTAATCACAGTTTCAATTTCAGTGCTTGTGATTTGGTCTGTTCATATTTTCTGTTTCTTCCTGATTCACTCTCTGCAGCTTGTGCTTTTCTAAGAATTTGTCCATTTCTTCCAGGTTGTCCATTTTATTGGCATAGAGTTGCTTGTAGTAATCTCTCATGATCCTTTGTATTTCTACAGTGTCAGCTGTTACTTCTCCTTTTTCATTTCTAATTCTATTGATTTGAGTCTTCTCCCTTTTTTTCTTGATGAATCTGGCTAATGGTATCAATTTTGTTTATCTTCTCAAAGAACCAGCTTTTAGTTTTATTCTTTTCTATTGTTTCATTTCTTTTTCATTTATTTCCGATCCGATCATTATCGTTCTTTCCTTCTGCTAACTTTGGGGTTTTCTTGTTCTTCTTTTTCTAATAGCTTTAGGTGCAAGTTTAGGTTGTTTATTTGAGATGTTTCCTGTTTCTTAAGGTAGGATTGTATTGCTATAAACTTCCCTCTTAGAACTGCTTTTGCTGCATCCCATAGGTTTTGGGTCATTGTGTCTCCATTGTCATATGTTTCTAGGTATTTTTTGATTTCCTCTTGGATTTCTTCAGTGACCTCTTGGTTATTAAGTAGTGTATTGTTTAGCCTCCATGTGTTTGTATTTTTTACAGATCTTTTCCTGTAATTGATATCTAGTCTCATAGCATTGTGGTCAGAAAAGATACTTGATACAATTTCAATTTTCTTAAATTTACAAAGGCTTGATTTGTGACCGAAGATATGATCTATCCTGGAGAATGTACCATGAGCACTTGAGAAAAATATGTATTCTGTTATTTTTGGATAGAATGTCCTATAAATATCAATTAAGTCCATCTTGTTTAATGTATCATTTAAAGCTTGTGTCTCCTTATTTATTTTCATTTTGGATGATCTGTCCATTGGTGAAAGTGGGGTGTTAAAATCCCCTACTATGAATGTGTTACTGTCGATTTCCCCTTTTATGGCTGTTAGTATTTGCCTTATGTATTGAGGTGCTCCTATGTTGGGTACGTAAATATTTAAATTGTTATATCTTCTTCTTGGATCGACCCGTTGATCATTATGTAGTGTCCTTCTTTGTCTCTTGTAATAGTCTTTATTTTAAAGTCTATTTTGAGACTTTTGATATGAGAATTGGTACTCCAGCCAATTGATATGAGAATTGGTACTCCAGGTATTCCATTTGCATGGAATATCTTTTTCCATCCCCTCACTTTCAGTCTGTATATGTAGCTAGGTCTGAAGTGGGTCTCTTGTAGACAGCACATATACAAGTCTTGTTTTTGTATCCATTCAGCCAGTCTGTGTCTTTTGGTGGGAGCATTTAATCCATTTACATTTAAGGCTATTATCAATATTTATGTTCCTATTCCCATTTTCTTAATTGTTTTGGGTTTGTTATTGTAGGTCTTTTCCTTCTCTTGTGTTTCTTGCCTAGAGTAGTTCCTTTAGCATTTGTTGTAAAGCTGGTTTGGTGGTGCTGAACTCTCCCAGCTTTTGCTTGTCTGTAGAGGTTTTAATGTCTCCATCAGATCTGAATGAGATACTTGCTGGGTAGAGTAATCTTGGTTGTAGGTTTTTCTCCTTCATCACTTTAAATATATCCTGCCACTCCCTTCTGGCTTGCAGAGTTTCTGCTGAAAGATGAGCTGTTAACCTTTTGGGGATTCCCTTGTGTGTTATTTGTTGTTTTTCCCTTGCTGCTTTTAATATGTTTTCTTTGTATTTAATTTTTGATAGGTTGATTAATATGTGTTTTGGCGTGTTTCTCCTTGGATTTATTCTGTATGGGACTCTCTGTGCTTCCTGGACTTGATTAACTATTTCCTTTCCCATATCAGGGAAGTTTTCAACTATAATCTCTTCAAATATTTTCTCAGTCCCTGTCTTTTTCTATTCTTCTTCTGGGACCCCAAATTCCAAATGTTGGTGTGTTTAATGTTGTCCCAGAGGTCTCTGAGATTGTCCTCAGTTCTTTTCATTCTTTTTTCTTTATTCTGCTCTGCAGTACTTATTTCCACTCTTTTATCTTCCAGGTCACTTTTCTGTTCTTCTGCCTCAGTTATTCTGCTATTGATCCCATCTAGAGGATTTTTAATTTCATATATTGTGTTGTTCATCATTGCTTGTTTCCTCTTTAGTTCTTCCAGGTCTTTGTTAAATGTTTCTTGCATTTTCTCTATTCTATTTCCAAGATTTTGGATCATCTTTACTATCATTACTCTGAATTCTTTTTCAGGTAAACTGCCTATTTCCTCTTCATTTGTTAGGTCTGGTGGGTTTTAATCTTGCTCTTTCATCTGCTGTGTGTTTTTCTGTTTTCTCATTTTCCTTATCTTACTGTGTTTGGGGTCTCCTTTTTGCAGGCTGCAGGTTCAAGATTCCCGTTGTTTTTGGTGTCTGTCCCCAGTGGCTAAGGTTGTTGGTTCAGTGGGTTGTGTAGGCTTCTTGGTGGAGGGGACTAGTGTCTATGTTCTGGTGGATGAGGCTGGATCTTGTCTTTCTGGTGGGCAGGTCCACGTCTGCTGGTGTGCTTTGGGGTGTCTGTGGCCTTATTATGATTTTAGGCAGCCTTTCTGCTAATGGATGGGGCTGTGTTCCTGTCTTGGTAGTTGTTTGGCGTAGGGTGTCCAGCACTGTAGCTTGTTGGTCATCGAGTGAAGCTGGGTCTTGGTGTTGAGATGGAGATGTCTGGGAGATTTTTGCCATTTGATATTACGTGGCGCTGGGAGGTCTCTTTTGGACCAGTGTCCTGAAGTTGGCTCTCCCACCTCAGAGGTACAGCACTGACTCCTGGCTGGAGCACCAAGAGCCTTTCATCCACACGGCTCAGAATAAAAGGGAGAAAAAATAGGAAAGAAAGAGAAAGAGAGAAAGAGAGAGAGAGAGGGAGGGAGGGAGGGAGTGAGGGAGGAAGGATGGAAGGAAGGGAGGAAGGAAGGAAGGAAGAATATAAAATAAAATAAAGTAATATAAAATAAAGTTATTAAATAAAAATTAATTATTATGAAAAAAAAATTTTTAAGTAAAAATATAAAAGGACGGACAGAACCCTAGGACAAATGGAGAAAGCAAAGCTATACAGGCAAAATCTCACACAGAAGCATACACATATACACTCACAAAAAGAGGAAAAGGAGAAAAAATAATCTATCTTGCTCCCAAAGTCCACCTCCTCAATTTGGGATGATTCGTTGTCTATTCAGGTATTCCACAGATGCAGGGTACATCAAGTTGATTGTGGAGATTTAATCCCCTGCTTCTGAGGCTGCTGGGAGAGACTTCCCTTTCTCTTCTTTGTTCGCACAGCTCCCGGGGCTCAGCTTTGGATTTGGCCTCGCCTCTGCGTGTAGGTCGCCTAAGGGCGTCTGTTCTTCACTCAGATAGGACGGGGTTAAAGGAGCCGCTGATTCGGGGCCTCTGCCTCACTGAGGCCGGGGGAAGGGAGTGGCACGGAGTGTGGGGCGAGCCTGCGGCCGCAGAGGCCAGTGTGACGTTGCACCAGCCTGAGGCGCGCCGTGCGTTCTCCCGGGGAAGTTGTCCCTGGATCCCGGGACTCTGGCAGTGGCGGGCTGCACAGGCTCCCCGGAGGGGAGGTGTGGATAGTGACCTGTGCTCACACACAGGCTTCTTGGTGGCGGCAGCGGCGGCCGTAGCATCTCATGCCCGTCTCTGGGGTCCGCGCTTTTAGCCACGGCTCGCGCCCGTCTCTGGAGCTCCTTTAAGCAGCGCTCTTAATTCCCTCTCCTCGCACACCCGGAAACAAAGAGGGAAGAAAAAGTCTCTTGCCTGTTCGGCAGGTCCAGACTTTTCCCAGGACTCCCTCCCGGTTAGCCGTGGTGCACTAACCCCCTGCAGGCTGTGTTCATGCCACCAAACCCAGTCCTCTCCCTGTGCTCCGACTGAAGCACGAGCCTCAGCTCCCAGCCCCGCCCGCCCCTGCAGGTGAGCAGAGGAGCCTCTCGGGCTGGGAAGTGCCGGTCGGCCCTGATCCTCTGTGCAGGAATCTCTCCACTTTGCCCTCCACACCCCTGTTGCTGTGCTCTCCTCCGCGGCTCCGAAGCTTTCCCCCTTCGCTACCCGCAGTCTCCGCCCTCGAAGGGGCTTCTAGTGTGTGGAAACCTTTCCTCCTTCACAGCTCCCTCCCACTGGTGCAGGTCCCATCCCTATTCTTTTGTCTCTTTTGTTTATTCTTTTTTCTTTTGCCCTACCCAGGTACATGGGGGCGGTTCTTGCCTTTTGGGAGGTCTGAGGTCTTCTGCCAGCGTTCAGTAGGTGTTCTGTAGGAGTTGTTCCACGTGTAGATGTATTTCTGGTGTATCTGTTGGGAGGAAGATGATCTCCACGTCTTACTCTTCTGCCATCTTCCTGGAGCTCCTCCTCACATCCTTTCAATCATTAATTCTTGAGCCAGGCTTTTGTGACTCAGGGGAGGCCTGGGAAACTACAGCTTTTCCTCAAACAAGAGTCAGGCAGAGGACATGGAGGGAGGGATCTGTCCCAGGAAGGCTCCATAGGGTCCTGCTCAGTTACAGGATGGAGGCAGAGATTGGGGTGATGCAGCCACAAACCAGGGAACAATTGGAGTCACCAGAGGCTGGACGAGGCAGGAAAGGAATCTTCCCTAGACTCTTCAGAGGAAGCACGGTTCTGCTGACACCTTGATTTCAGACTTCTGGTCTCCACAACAGTGAGCAAATTAATTTCTGTCGTTGGAAGCCACCAAGTTTGTGTTAATTCATTATGGCAACCCTAGGAAATGAACACAGATTTATAGCAAGAAAATTCCTGTCTGCAAGTACATTTCCGCTATTGTTAAAAAATCTATTAGCAAATTTATTCCTTTGGTTTAAATAGCAGCCTCTTTTAAAACAAAATTCATAAGGTCCCTTAGGAAAAGTAACATATTTCAGAGAATGAATTTTCACATTATGTCCTCCGTGAATGGAAAGCTTGGCTCTGCAGAAAAGCCGTGAGTACTTAGAAGGAAGTGATTCTAAAGAGGTGAAGGGAATTGGCTTTAAAAGACCAACTTGACTTGCAAAGCCACTTCTCTGGCATTTGGCCCAGTGATTCCTCATTATTTCAATGGTTCTGAATGAGAGAAGCCAGGATTTAGAGAAATGTCAAGCAATATTGCCATGTAAGAAGATCCCACTCTGTACTAATTGCAGTGTGCCCTTTGCTGCAAGATAAGGCCTCCATGAGGCCAGTGCAACATGCCCTCAGAACGGGCACCTGCCCCTCCCAGACCATCATCCAGGTGCCCAGAATCTCAGAATTCATTGCCCAAATGGCCCCCAAGCCCTTTTCCAAGGCCCACCGAGCCTTCTTCTCTAGATCTGCTCTCCCTAGGGTGGATCACACCGTAGGCATGCACAGTCCTAGGCCCAGGGTGGTGAACATGAGAGGCCCTTCTCAGCACAGAATGGAGCCAGAAGTGGAGAGAAGAGGCTTACTGGGGCCCAGGGCCTGTCTCTTTTTTTTTAATTTTGCGATACGCTGGTCTCTCGCTGTTGTGGCCTCTCCCATTGCGGAGCACAGGCTCCGGACGCGCAGGCTCAGCGGCTATGGCTCATGGGCCCAGCCGCTCCGCGGCATGTGGGACCCTCCCGGACCGGGGCACAAACCCGTGTCCCCCTCATCGGCAGGCGGACTCTCAACCACTGCGCCACCAGGGAAGCCCAAGGGCCTGTCTCTTTTGGCATCACCACATTATCAAGGAATCTGATAATTCTAAACTCAAACGTAGCCTTCCTGGTTATTGTAAAGGTATGCTTGTCAAGGTAGAAGGACTGAACACGTTTTATTAAACAGTTTGTTATCTTGGTCTGTAAATTAAATATTTCGACACATGGAATGTGGGCCTGCATTGATACTCTTTCCCGTGCCAGCAGAAGCCAGGGATGTCCCTGACTCGAGATCGGCAGAGGCTTTAAGAGCCCTCTGGGAAGGCAGAGTAGGCAGCTAGCAGCAGTCCATAAAAGGCAGGGCGTTCAAAACAGAATCGTGGTGCTGGAAGTGCCACAAGGAAAAACAAAACAAAACAAAAAAGGAAAGGAACTGGTAGTAAAACCTAAGAATTGTACCAGGCATGCAAATAACTCCACGGTAGGAAGCAGATACAGCCTCCCCTGTCTCTCAGGTATTTGACTTTAGAAAAGACTCTTGAAGGCTTTGAACTGCAGTTTCTTCAAATATAAAATCGGAATGATTAGACCTATGCCAGAGAGTTTCTATGAGAATTCAGAAAGGAATAAACAAAAGTCATTGCTTTAATTGAGGACACATACCGAGTGCCATATAAATCGTAACTATCCTTATGATATTGATGATTTCTCTCATGATATCACTGGGACTTGGTAGGATGAGACTTGGCATGCGACGCGGAACTAGAATGGACACCCTGCTCCAGACATCATATATGAGGCAAACTCTGCTATCCACAGTTGAGTTTTATATGGACGTCAACCTATGTATGGTGAAAGTCAGCTGCATAAGACAACATTGCAAAAGGGACTGCTTATCCGCTCTGCTTACTGTAAGCCCCAGAGTCATAAGTGTGAGTCTTACATGTGATTTTCAGTTTGGGTTAGCTCAGATCAGACCTCTCTCTGACATGAGACAGGGAGAGTAATTATTGTTAATTTTTAATAATAGGGTACTTTATGAGAAAATAGATGGGCTCTTGTGAAATGAAAACTATACGTAGGTTATTAAGAAGTAACTTGAGAATAGTTACATATAGTAAACTAAAAATGATAGATGGCACACTCTTACATTTCATTCTCTCTTTAGTCATATCTGGTGAATCTTTGGTCAGCTGGGAATGCTGATGGGCATGGCTTCTGGCTTGGGTTAGCTCAGAGTTCCTTACTTTCCTTCTCTGAGCAGAACTTAATTTCCTTTGTGAGTTGCATCCCTCTGGGTCCCAGGCTGCTGGGATGATGGCATCCTTGTATCACAATGTTTATTGTAATTTCTGAGATATTTCCTCCCTATAGCTACAACCAGTGAAAGATTTTAAGTAACAAAGCCTTCACCAAGTGTTTCTAAGGGGCACTCTTTCTCCACTAGAGTCTGCAAAAAGCCAGCCCGCCTGCTGTGGGTTATTCAATGGCCAGGAGTGAACGGCCTCTTTTTCTGCTTTCTTGGGTCTGTGTACTCATTCTGTCTCGGCCTCTTGTACTTGCTCTGTGTTCTGCCCAGTTGACTCCATGTTGTTCTTAAAGCTGTGGCAGTGGGTAGGCTTTTAAGATCCATGAAACGTTGTTTTCTTTTGGTATGAAAGAGGAACTTTCCAATGAGGTCATTACTAAATATTGATTCTCCACTAAGCAGAAACATAAATACCACTTCATTTCCTTTGTTAACACCATTAAATGTCCTCCCTGGCTATAGTAGTCCAAATTTTATGATGTTTATTATTTATTACCCAGTGGCCATTTGGCTGCTGAAGCACCCAGGATAGTGAAGAGTGAGAAAAAGAAGAGACTGGCCAATGTTCTGTCACTAGGCATGAATACTGTAGCTTAGTGGAGATCGATGATTTCAATTCTAATTTTTAGGCACGATCCAGTAAGATCTTTCTTAGGAGCTTGTCAATAGCTTGATTAAAGATATTGTTAAATGTGGAAAGCTGGAAAAGGTAGCTAATACACAAAAAGTCAGAATCAGGAGACAAAAATATCTTGATGTTGGAATGATGAGGGGAAACCAAGAATGTCAAATGTAGGATGGATACGTGTAACTTCCTGCACTGAAGTTAGAAAACCTGCCATCCAGGTGCAGGATGGGGAGATGTGTCTTCACAGCTGGGCGTTTACTGGAATTTTAGTCTCCCTGTCAGCATTAGAAGCTGGTGTGGTCTTTAAAGCACTACACACTCTGGTCTTTACCTTCCCGTCAGCCTCATATCTAATGACCTTTTCTCCCAATCCCACTCCCTTCACACAGGTAATGGGGAGGTAGATTTTAGCTCAATATAAGGAAGAATTTTCTAACAACAGAGCTGTCCAAAAATAGAATGAACTTTCTCCAGAAGCAGCCAATCCCCCTGGCAGTAACAGGGGTTCCAGCTGAGGCTTAATAACCTTTTGTAAGGTATTTGGAAAGGGGATTGAAACAGTGTAATTAAGAAAATAGACTTTGGAATTAAAAAGTTCAAAGGCTGTCTCTAAATAGATGTGTTATTTGGGGCAGAGTGGTGCTTTCTAGAGCTTGTGGGCCTCTTTTCAATACAGGTCTGCCACTTACTAGCTGTGTGACCTTGGCAGGTCATTAGAACTCTCCTGGTCTCAGTTATCTCATCTATAAAGTGTAGACAAGAGTACCTCCTTCCCAAGGACTGTGCTCAGTGTTGTGTGAGGACTAAGAAGCCAACATAATGTAAAACTCTTGGAATCTCATCTGGCATATAATAAGCACTTGATAAATGTTAATAATGATTATTATTATTTAACTACTTAAACCTATGTTTTCTCGTTGGTAAAAATAAAGATAATATTTATCTCATAGATTTCTTTTGAAAAACTGAACAGCTATGGTTATTAGTGTGATGAAATGTTTTGCAGTATATAATATCTAACATTTCTTATAAACCTGAGATTCTGTGATTAAATGACTCACCAATGGCCAGATGACAGGAATTTTCCCTGCATACTCTGTGGAGGCAGATGCCTATAACTTGTGTATAGAAACAAAACATTCCATCATTCCAGCCAATACATGAATGATGAAAGAGGAAGAGAGGGAGAGAGAGAGAATATGAATGAACGAGGGAGAGGAAGAAAGAAAATGAAAACTCGAAGATTATAATCCTTATTCCCAATATTCCATGAAACAATATATGGACAAATTGGTACCAAAAGAGAGATTTAAAAAACTGCACTGGTTATCATAATCTTTCTGATATGCAAGGTATTTATTTTTCCTCATTGTCATTGTGTTTTTATTGCGTTTTCAGAGTATGCATTTTTTAGGCTGAAGGATGGAAACTGATGTTAAAATTCCAACATAATTTTTCAATTATATTCTAAAAACTATGAATTCCTTCTCAGTTTAATCACTTATACTGAACTGTCAGTATCAAGACACATGTGAATTGTGCTTCTCTGTGAAAAATATTTTTAGTATATAGTTTTTGTCATTGTGGATTTAAAGACATTTCTATCTTTTAACTTAGCTCTTCTATTCTGGTATTAAAAAGTTAGAATAGAAACACCCATTTTCATGGGTTGCAAGCTCCTATGAATTGCAATTGAGCTCTTTCTCCAGCTGCTTTCAGTGGACAAAGGGAGTGCAAGATCTCATCCCAGATTCTAGTTTAATATACTCCAGCTGGGGTGGAGCAAGGGGGAGGAAATAAGAAGTGTGTCTACAGAATAGTTAAGTAACAGCACAAGCAGTTGGCTGTTTACAAGGTGGGCACTGTCAGTACTTTGGGGTTCAGAGATATTGCTGGGCAGATGTGGGGAGGAGTTATCATTTTTAAGAGGTGCTTCTGCAGGGCAAGAGAAGATGCTGGCTCTTGACACCTGTGCTCTGTGATAGTGGGCAAAATAACCTCCCAAAGCTTCCGCTGCTTCATCTATGGAATGAGCATAATGAGGTCTCCCTCTTCTGGTGGTGTAAGAACTGAAGATAATACACACACACACACACAAACACACACACAGGAATACTACTCAGCCATAAAAAAGAATGAAATAATGCCATTTGCAGAAACACGGATGGACCTAGAGATTATCATACTAAGTGAAGTAAGCCAGATAGAGAAAGACAAATACCATATGCTATCACTTACATGTGGAATCTAAAATATGACACAAATGAACTTATTTATGAAACAGAAACAGACTCACAGACATACAGAACAAACTTGTGGTTACCTAAGGGGAAAAGGGGGTGGTGGAGGGATAAGTTAGGAGAATGGGATTAGCAGACACAAATTACTATATATAAAATAGGTAAACAACAAGGTCCTACTGTATAGCACAGGAAACTATATTGAATATTTTATAATAAACCTTAATGGAAAAGAATATGAAAAAGAACATATGTATATAATTGTATGTATGATACACATATACATTTGAATCACTTTGCTGTACACCAGAAACTAACACAACATTGTAAATCAACTTTACTTCAATTAAAGAAAAGGAACTAAAGACAATGTATGGACGATGCCTATCACATGAAAATAACCAATAACTATGAGTTTGGTATCTTTATCTTTGACATGCAGTGTGGCTAGGGTGCCAAAGGATAGGTAGAATTCAGACACATACCCGAAGGTTTGAGGGGAAAAGGAGTAAACAACAGGAGGAGAAGTTCCTTGCTGACAGTCATGGGGTTGGGGAAATTTGGAATAAATATGAACATCCCAGGAGAGAGGGCACTGAATCCCAAACTAGTCGTATTTAAAAAATACACATAATATAAGCAGGAGTGGATCTTTTTTTTTTTTAATCTTGACGCTTATATAATTGGGTACCCTCATAAGAATTTTTATACAAAATTAGGTACAAATGTGTATTTCAAGTGGGGAAATAAATCACAACATATAACAAATTTTTAAAGGCTGACAGATTTCAAAAACATTACAAAATTTAGGAAAATAACACAATGTGATTGTGAACCAAAGAGGATATATAGCAGTAAATGGGACTGAAGTGTATTCTCTAACTAAAATTCCCATTATACAGATCCAAAATACAGATCCACTACTCCATCAACTCCTGACAAAAGGGGGTGTGTCAGCAAGGGGAAGCCAAAGCAGAAAGACATGGCAGTCTTGATGTGGATTAAAATATCTTACTTCTGCTAATTTTACAATAGCATATGACCACGTGAACATGGTGCTGGATTCAATGCCAGGGAGTACCCTCAGCGTTACGCCTCATTAACTTTGTGGCAAATTCACCTTTGCCTAAGGAAAATGGGAAAACCACTGGAGTGAGTCGTCAGCATTATCCTTTAAGGAAGATGAATCTAGTGTTGTCATAGCTAGAAAAGCAACTGAGTATGGAGAGAACAACACTTAGAAGTCAAAAAGTGAGAGACATCAGAGAGAATATCAGCACTTACGAGATGTCTGACAAGATACAGTGACAGAGAAGGAGGTGCCCAAAGTGACAGGAAGGTTGAGAATATAAACTAGAGGGTTTAGCAAGGAAACAGCTATTGCTTGTAAGAAAGTCTGTCCGCTTTATATTGGCCATGGAGCTCAGGAGGTAAGAACACCCAGTGGTTGAAGAAAAAGAAAAAAATGCCCCTTTTCTGGCCTGAATGACCACATCAAACGTGGAAATAATATGACTAGTCATTCCAGTTCTTACAGTGGTTAGCAATCATGAGAAGTATGCCGTTCTCCTATGGCAGTACTATTTCCAGAGTCTAGGGGTACCCAACATAACCGAGACCCGGTTTTTAGAAGATTGCAAAGGAAAATACTCATAGCAAATAGAAGGTACAGTATTCTTGGCTACTGTGGGTATTCTTTGCCAGTCACTGAAAGAGAACTGTAGAAACTGGGTTCCACCATGTGCAGAACTCCTTTTGCTCAGGTTAGAAGCCTTCTCCTTAAGTCTGATCCTGAATCCCAATCCCAGCCATGATGGGGGTGGAAGCTGATAGACAGCAAGAGAAAGAGTGTTTGCCCCTAGTGCCTCTGCTGAGCTAGCCCGTCCAGGAGCCTGGGTACTAGCCCCACCTGGCTTCCAGGTGAGATGAAGAGTGAACATCCAGATTAAGAGGGGGTAGCTCGCCAAACCCAGGTAAGATGACCCCTCCAGCCATGGAAAGGAGACGCGAGAAGGGGACCACATCCATGTTCTGTCTCTAGTTGGCAGCTGGACTCCATTTGCCATCTTCCTGGGCAACGACGAACCTAGAGAATGATTCCAACTCCTTGGCAGCAAGTTTATTTTTTCATCTAATCATCACATTCACTAACAGGCAAGCATTGTTATTCTACTTCACAGGTGACCTAACAGGCTCCAAGGTCAGCTACTTTATCCAAGACTATGTAGCTACAAAGACAGCACCAAGCTAATAATAATTGTAAGTAGTTATGCTGTGTTAGCTCAGTTAATCACCACCACAGCCCTCTGAGGTGATGCTATTATTACTCGTCCCTTTCCACAGGTGAGGCAGCTGAGGCACAGTGATGTCAGGTAGCTTGTCTGAGGTCACCAGCTTATGAGAGGTGAGGCTGGCATTTGAATCGATGCTTTAGGTTCCAGAACATATGATAGTCACCATGTGCTATTCTGCCTCTCCAAGATTGCAAACTGTGACTTCTGATTCCACAGCCATCCTTCTTCAGCTCATTCCATCACCCTGTCCTTCGTTCACCTAAAGACAGAGAGGATAAATCTGTCCCAAGCATCAATAGGAGTGGTAGGAAGAGGAAGAAGCACTTGGAGGGAAGGTGATCAGTCCATTTTTGGAAATGTAAAATGGAGATTGGTGAATGTCCCCAAGGAAAAGGGGCCTTTAGGGATTTGTCCTAGAAATGCAGATGTGAGAGTCAGCAGCAGGAGGTAGGAGTCAGAGCCTTGAGATAGAATCCGCTCGTGTATAATTATGTAATTAAAATAATGATACCTTAGAGTCATTTAGTATTTGATAATTTTCGAAACACTTTTATATATACCATTACATTTAATCGCCTGCAATGTTTTTAAATGTGATTCGGAACCTGCTGCATGTCACAAAAATGTTTGACTATGTTTCTATTCCAGAGATAAAAGAACAGAATGATACAGGAAGGTGAGGAAAGCAGCATGTGTTGAACTCATGCTGTGTGCCAGGAAATGGGCAAGGTGTTTGTGCCATTATCTTACTTAATGCAACAACAGATTAATGAGAGCAAAGCATGTCCTCACTTTACAGACGAGGAAACAAAGGCTCAGAACATTTAGGTCACTTGCCCAGCATCACACAACTAGCAAGTGTTGGGCCAGGCTCTTTCAGGACTGCCATCTAGCAGATGACACTGCCCAAATATATATTCCCACTTGTGGTTTCTCATAGTGTTCATTTATGAAGTTCTCTTTGTTCTGGACACATATCATTCACACATTCGTACAAAATAAATAGAATGACGATTAGAAAATCTGTTCATCTGCTTGAAATTGTCCACATGGACAGCCTTGTCTCTGGAATCAAGCAGTATCCCCATCATCGTTGCTATTTCTCATGTACCAAGACTTGCTGAATTAACCCATTTTTATTTTCCTCCCATATTATTTACTATCTGTTTCCCAGGATTTCTGTTGGCCTTTAGAACTCATCAGTTTTGACCCTGACACCTGCTATGTCTCCTGTAAGCTCAGTCCCCAGTTGACCAAGCCAGATTGTTGACCACTGTTGCTAAGAGATTTAGGGGTCAGGAAGATCACTCAAACAGCATGACATCATCGTAGATCCAGATAGAAAAAGACCACCATGCCAACTTGAATAAATGTGTTTGTTGGACCCAGTCTTCCCTGGGCCAAACCCTTTTCTGGGCAGTCTCTAGGCTGCATGTTCAAAGCTACTTGTCAAGCACCTAGGGCAAGGAGTCCTGGGTAGGGGCAGTATGATATAGTGGTTAAGGCTTTGGGGTGAATCTTGTGTTCAGATCCTGCCCCCATTCTTTACCTACCTTGTAAGTTCGAATCATGTTTTTTAAGATATTTGAGACTCAGATTCCCCATTTATAAAATTGAGGAATAATATCTACCTCAGGGTTGTTACATGAATGAATGAATGTGAAACACTTGTTACCTATGAAGCACTCCGTGAGGCTGCTACTGCTACTATTACTTTTATCACTGAGAGTGACAGGCATAAAATTTTTGAAAATTTATGGCCTGTTCGTAACGTTACTATAGCTGTCTAAGGGGCTAAGTGTGACGTAGACCAGTGGTCCCCAAACTTAGCTGCATATTAGAATCACCTGGGGAACTTTTCAAACTTCAGATGCCCATCTCACCCTAGTTTAATCAGAATGTCTGGATAAGGGAACTAGGCGTCCATAGTTTTCAAACATGCACAGGTGATTCCAATGTGCAGAAAAGTTTGGGAACCACTGATGTAGACAGAGTTGCTTTCAGTTCTTCCAACACCAATTTCAAGGACCAATGTCTCTCCATGCGCACCTCCACGGCCCAGCAAGAAGGGGCAGTGACCCCGGCTCCGCTGCTCTGCTCTGCTTTCTCCCCTCCGTACACGTCCTCCATCAATGGAACCATTGCTGAGCCGATGGCAGAAGAACGTGACATATTAAACAAAAAGCAGGTGGGGAGGTGTGGAGGCCACAAGTTCAACAAAATCACAGATGAGGAATGTAGGGCTTTGGGGCTCCAAGATGATAAGAGCAGTTATTTAAATCCTAGTCTGTCCCTCTCTGGAGCCAGAGCCCTTTCAGTGCCCCCAGGATAATTTCACTCCCACTTTTGCTCCTGCTAATGGGCTAAAATGGGAAAATGCAGAGGAACTAATGAATAGGGAAATTAAAGGCTCTAGAGAGGATATTTCTGTGGAGATTGTCAAAGAGAAAGCCAGACACTAGTTAGAAGTGTAGGGATAGCTTCTAATCTGTAGTAACTGTTGCAAAAGCAGAGTCCAGCATGAACCGAACTCAACTTGTGACTGGGTGTCTGAAGGGGAGGATGAAGGATTAGCAGGGGGTCGGGGGGGGGGTCAGTAGAGTCAGTGGAAAATGACAACAAGCTAGAAGGGGCTGGTCCACGTGAAACCCAACTGGGTTTGCTAACTGGAGCTTCTTGAAGTTGGATTCCTGCAGTCCCACAGAGCCCAGGAGGCAGGGGCCAAATCTTCAGGTGTTGGCTGGAACGAACAGTAAATTCTTTTAGCAGCCTTGAGTTTTCTTAGGCAGGCACTTTAATGGGAGCTAAGGTCACACTAGGGATGTGGCCTTGAGCTATTACAACCATGTTAGTGCTTGTTCAAGTCTTTATAGGCCAAGGTTGAGGTCTCGTGGAGAAGACGGCTCGGAGGAGCCTGGCTGGCGTTTGGTCAAGGAGGGTCTTTGGCAAGACAGAGGATTGGTGAGTGTTGTTTACAATCTTTCCTTCCCTTTGGTGCCTTTCTGCCATTCTGCACAAGTAAGGTTCAACATGTATGTAGCATGAGCTATGTAACCCAAGCAAAACAAGGAGCAAGGGCCTGACACATAATGAAAGAGGTTTGATGTCAGGACCTCCTCTCATTCAGCACTGACTCAGACCCCTTGTTCTTCTCCACTGTCCTCTCTGCTTCTTCTTATCAAACATATGGTTCTCTGCTCTTTGGCTTCTCTGCTCTTTTGGGGAGAATATGCCAAAAGGAAGGTGGCAGATAGTCAAAGAAGCCCTCACAGTAGTGATGGTCCTGGCCTTTGAGGTCTCAGCCCATTTGTCAAGATCTCGCAGCCCCAGGGCCACAGAAGCTGCATGTTGCCATGGCAACACAAGTACACTGACCTTCGCTGGACTCCTGGAAGTATTTTTTTAGGATTGGAAAGGAAAAAATGCAGAAAAGGAAGAATGCAAGCCAGGTTATTCCGTAAACCACCACTACACATCCAGATGGGAAAAACTATCACTTACTTCACCATTTGTTTTAAGCATGCTATAGTCTGGTCAGCGTAAGTGCCATTCTCCTGAAACTGTGGCATGATGGAGAAGGATGTACGTGCTTATACCAGACTCTGTGGGTGGCATTGCAGCTCCGACACTTACTAGTTGGCTGACTTTGGTGATTGCTTCTCTCTGCATCAGCTTTCGATCTGTAAAATGGGATAATAAGCTTGTGATTATTATACAATTAATATGTATAAAGTAGTTAAAACAGTTCCTGACATATAATAAGCGCCTTTATGTATTTGTCATTGTTATCCCAAAGTTTCCAATACCTTTCCACTTGTTTTTCTCCCTGGCAAGAATTTACACTGTGAATTATGGATTTTTCTTGAAATTTATTTCTGTGACTCAGACCCACTTCTGTCTTCTGGTTTCCTCTCCTTCTCCATGTTCTTACTCTTTCCTCCTTCCCACTATCCACCCAAATTCGACTATCTCAACATTTTGTTCATGGCCATCTTTCTCTTGATTGCTATATGTTCCCTTCAAACAACTTCAGTTTCTCCCTGTAGTTTCTCTCATGATAGGGTAGGCAGGGTTTCTCTCTGTCCGTGCCTTCAGATGGAGCTTGAGATCTGGTCTTTTGTTTGGAACTTGTGTATTTATTTAGTGGTTGATTAGCTTTGGCGTCAGAAAGACTTTGTTGTTTGGGCTTTGATAGATGAAAGGTATAATTAGCACATCACTTTAATTTCTCTAAGTCTTCATTTTCCTCCCAATAAAACAGGAGGTAATAATAATAGTTTCTAGTGCATAGAATAATTGTAAGCACTAAATGGATATTCTATAGCAATCGCTTGGCAGAGTGCCTGGTGTACAGAACGTGTTCTAGGTATTCTGGCTGACTCCTCAAATCTCACGTGTCTAAAGCCCAGATTATTGCCCACTTCTCACAAAACCAGCTCTTCTTCTAAATTTCTTAATACTCTTAATGATACTGTCATGTTCTTAGTCACCTGTTTTCATGAGTTGAGTCATCCTTGACTCTTCCCTCTTTTTCACTCCTCTGGTGGGTCAGCAAATTCTGTTGACCTTCGCTATTCAGATTCTTGGCTAATATCTACACTCCCTCCCCCATTTTCATTGTCACTGTCCTCTATCTTGTTTGGTGTAATTCAGTAGTCTCCTCAATTATCTCTTTGATTTCAGAGCCCCACTACCTATATTAGTATCAGCAATTGCTACTGGCAAAATCAGGACACGGAGTGTTAAAGGCCTGAACAGGATGAATATGTGTGTGTGTGCGCACGCGTGTGTGTGTGTGTGCACGTGTGTGTGTGCACACGCGTGTGTGTGTGTGTTTACAGTTTTAACACTGAATGTTCTTTCTCTTTCCATTATGTCACAAACCCCATTACTTCCTTTACTCTTTTATTCTGTTTGGCGCTTGAAGATTTTTGGACTTGTCACATCTGTTAATCCACTTAATTCCAATCCTTTGATGATATAATAAGCAGAATTGCCCCCAAAGTAACCCTGGCAGCTAGCTGGGACTTGCGACCTCCATCGAAACTCAGCCTCCCATATGGTTTCCTCTTTCCACAGAGGATACAGCAACACCTCATAGGTCCCAAGGGCTCCAGATCAAGACTATCTGCCTTCCCCAGATGCTTCCTATAAATACCTGGCACCACAAATTCAGACTCAGTATGACTAGGTAGTCTGAGCATTTACCCACTGTGATGCTTAATTTTATGTGTCAGCTTGACTGGGCCATGAGGTACCCAGATTAAAATTATTTCTGGGTGTGTCTGTGAGGGTGCTTTTGACTGAGAAGAATATTTGAATCAGTGGACTCAGTAAAGCAAATGGCCCTCCCCATTATGGAGGCATCACCCATTCTGTCAAGGGCCTGGAGACAACAAAAAGGCCGAGAAAGTAGAAATCCATCCTTTTTGATTCCTGCCTGGTTGCTTGAGCTGGGACATCAGTCTTCTCCTGCCCTTGGACCGGGATTACACCACTGATTTTCCTGCGTTTCCAGCTTGCAGATGGCAGATAATGGGACTTCTCAGCCTCTGTAATCACATGAGTCAGTTCTTCATACTGAATCTTTATATATATATATATCCTATGGATTCTGTTTCTCTGGAGAACCCTGACTAATACATCCACTGATGGGCTAGGTTCCCATACTTATCCTGTAAGAAGTGAGAGTAACAGAGGAAAGTAATCTGATGACTGGTGCATAGAAACTGGGCAAGTTCAGCACTGCCTTGACCCCAGTACAATTCTCTGCGGTATGAAGGGAGTACCGGGGACTCCCTGGCTTCTTTTCCCTTGCTTACCTTTGGCTTATGGAAGCTTCCCAGTGACTCCTGTTCCTTAATCCATACCACGTGAAGCTGTGAACTTGGTCCTGAACCCAGATGTATTAGAGGAGGGAACGCAGAGGTGACCTAGCTTGCCACAGCTACCTTTTAGTCTGTCATGTAGAGTTCATTATAACCCTGTGACCAGCTTTTCTCTCCAGATGTTTCTGCCATTAGTCCTTCGGGTTGACCTTCTATGTACACCGAGGGACTTGCCCTTTTAAATCACCACCTTATGGTTTGCTGCCTCTACCTTTAGTAAGTTCCCACCCCACTCCTAACTCCTCCTACAGAAATCCTGCCCACATCTAATTTAAAGGCTACCTTCTCTAAGAAAGCTTCCCTTACAGACTAGTTCAGAGCTGTCTTCCCTTATACATTCTTTTTCAGACCATCCTTGCGGGATATAACCCACAGTGCCTTGGGTTGTAAATATTTGGACATACTGTTTTAAACCTCCTTATCCAATGGATATAGGACTGCTGTTGCTTCTCATTGTACATCCCATAATCAGCACACACTGCTTGGCTTGAAGTAGTCAGTAAATGTGTGGTAAAACAGGGCTTCTGTGTCATAGCATACATGAAGAAAAAGATGGGCCTTTGAAATGTTGGGGGCTTTCAAAACTAACACAGAGGTTTTCTTGAATTGTAAAGGCTGCACAGGCCACTGATTTACTGAATGCAAACTACAACTACAGCCTTTCCCTGCTATTCTGACTCACTGGAGATATGTCTTCCAGGTCTGAATGCCTGAGAAGTACTCTGAAATTAGTTTTTATTTGTTGTCTTTCTTAGCTGTACACAGTGAATAGCCCTGATATTTTTATTTGATTGTGTTTGGCCTTTAAATTACTCTCAAGCAATGTGGCTGGACGTGGGACCTCATTTCCTAACCGGCCTGCTTATCAATAAGCCAGCTGTTTTCTGTATATAGACCACCACACCTATTTTACTGTGTGACTGTCTTTTTTATTCAAATATATTTCAAATATGAGTGAATACTTGAGAAGAAATCTGCATGATAAAATATCTTTCATCTTCTTTAAGTAAGCCTTTATCAAAAGGGTGTAAAACTTCTGGATGTGATGTCAAAAGAATACAGGTGTTTGACATAAGCCCTACATCCTCTAAGTATTGGCTTTTTTCTCCCACAAGATGTTCCGGATCCTTCAAAAGACATTTTTAAAATTTGTGATCTTTGGACTGATTTATTGTGGCCTAAAATAGGGATGAGTGGAAAGCAAAGCTATCTATACTTATGTTCTGACCAACAGCTAGTTTTTGACCAAAACCAAGTGGACATAACATAACTAAAAATTGCAGAGGAACAGCTTCCACTCCCAATCAAGAGTAGCAAGATTGAATTTCTCTCTATATGGACTGAATGTATGTGTTTCACTAAAATTCATATGTTTAAGCCCTAACCGTCAGTGTGATGGTATTAGGAGGTGGGACCTTTTTAAATGAGGTTATAAGAATAGGGACCCCCTGATGGGATTAATGTCTGTTGTAGGGCAGAGATATTGAATAATATTCTCCAAACTGAGAAGGAACTTTAAGACTGAAAAAATGAAGCAGGCATCTCTGTAAAATGCAATTCTGAAGTTTATTGTGGGTAACTCACATACAGGCAGTATCAGTTGGACTGCAATCTAGAAGCATTTACAGCTGTATTCTACACCACCAAAAGGGGTACAAGGGGATTTGAAAGGGCCAAAGCTAAAGACAGGATCTGACTACTAAGGGAGAATCATATTCACACCAGTGGGAACCAGGGGTTTTTCCTCCCCCGAGGTAACCATCTGCATCAGCAAAAGGCATTCTTCCAGCTTTCATATCAACTGAAGGCTCATTCCTTGTGAGTATCTCAGTCATGCAGAAAGGGCAGGGGATGGGGCTGTGGGACCTAAGATGGAGCTAACAAAATGGAGTCAGTGAGGTTCAGCCACACAGTGTCCTTATAGGAAAAGGAAGAATGACCAGAGCTTGCTTACTCTCTCTATCCCCACTATGTGAGAACAAAGCAAGGAGTCAGCTGTCTGCAAGCTAGGAAGAGCGTCCTCACCAAGAACTAAATACAGGGAATTCCCTGGTGGTCCAGTGGTTAGGACTTGGTGCTCTCACTGCCTGGGGCCTGGGTTCCATCCCTGGTCAGGGAACTAAGATCCTGCAAGTCACGTGGCACAGCCAAAAGAAAAAAAAAAAAAAAACGAAATCTCTTGGTATCTTGATGTTAAACTACCCATCCTCCAGAGCTGTGAGAAATAAATGTCTCTTTTTGAAGCCATCCAATTTATGGTACAGAGCTAAGACACTCTCCTGTCTTAAACAACTAAAGAAGACAAAATATGTGAAGTGATACTTTTCAGATATTGAACAATAGAGAGTGTAGACCACAAAAGACCCTGAATAGCCAAAGCAATATTGAGAAAGAAAAATGGAGCTAGTGGAATCAGGTGCCTTGACTTCAGACTATACAAAGCTACAGTCATCAAATCAGTATGGCACTGGCACAAAAACAGACACATAGATCAATGGAACAGGATAGAAAGCCCAGAAATAAACCCACACACCTATGGTCAATTATTCTGTGACAAAGGAGGCAAGAATATACAATGTAGAAAAGACAGTCTCTTAAGTAAGTGGTGCTGAGAAAACTGGACAGCTACATGTAAAAGAATGAAATTAGAACATTCTCTAAAACCATACACAAAAATAAACTCAAAATGGATTAAAGACCTAAATGTAAGACCAGACATTGTAAAACTTCTAGAGGAAAACATAGGAAGAGCACTCTTTGACATAAATAGCAGCAGTAACTTTTTGAATCTTTCTCCAAAGCAAAGGAAATAAAAGCAAAATAAACGAATGGGGGACTTCCCTGGTGGTGCAGTGGTTAAGAATCTGCCTGTCAACGCAGGGGATGTGGGTTTGATCCCTGGTCTGGGAAGATCCCACATGCCACAGAGCAACTAAGCCCATGCACCACAACTACCGAGCCTGCACTCTAGAGCCCGCGAGCCACACTTAACTGACCCCATGTGCCTAGAACCCATGCTCCACAACAAGAGAAACCACCACAGTGAGAAGCCCACACACTGCAATGAAGAGTAGCCCACACTCGTCACAACTAGAGAAAGCCCAAATGCAGCAACAAAGACCCAACGCAGCCATAAATAAATAAATAAACTAATGGGACCTAATTAAACTTAAAGGCTTTTGCACAGCAAAGGAAACTAAACAAAATGTAAACACAACCTACAGAATGGGAGAAAATATTTGCAAACAATGGGACTGACAAGGGATTAAGCTCCAAAATATACAAGCAGCTCATACAGCTTAATAAAAAACAAACAACCCAATCAAAAAATGGGCAGAAGATCTAAATAGACATTTCTCCAAAGAATACATACAGATGGACAATAGGCACATGAAAAGATGCTCAACATTTCTAATTATTAGAGAAATGCAAATCAAAACTACAATGAGGTATCACCTCACACCAGTCAGAATGGCCATCATCAAAAAGTTTACAAATAATAAATTCTGAAAAGGATGTGGAGAAAAGGGAACTCTCCTCCACTGTTGGTGGGAATGTAAATTGGTACAGCCACTATGGAGAACAGTATGGAAGTTCCTTTAAAAGCTAAAAATAGAGCTACCACATGATCCTGCAATCTCACTCCTGGGCATATATCTGAAGAAGACCATAATTCGAAAAGATACATGCACCCCAGTGTTCATTGCAGCACTATTTACAATAGCCAAGACATGGAAGCAACCTAAATAAAGTATAAAGATGTGTTACATATACACAATGGAATATTAGCCACAAAAAAAGAATGAAATAATTCCATTTGCAGCAACATGGATGGACCTAGAGATTATCATACCAAGAGAGTGCAGAACGATGATCCTCCAGAGAAAAGGTACCAACAAATATGAGTCCTATGATTGTCCCAGCCCACAGACTGGAGAGAATTTTTGGGCAATGATGTAGGGAGAGGAACCAAAATGGAGCCTGGCAGTCTTTCTGAGTTGAGGCAAACCCATTTGAATTTCAGATAGACCAAGACAACTAGAATTTATGGGGCAGAATACTAGAGACAAAATAGCTTCAGAGAGAATTAGTTCTAAAGTTCTTCAGAGGGTTTTCCTTAGGTCTTTACCTAAGTACTGATTAGTACATGTGAAGGAACTACCAATACCAAGCAAAGAATTATCAAAAAGCAGCAGGAAGTATAATACTCAGAGCACATACGAGTCCAGAAATAGTTTGTTTCCAAGCAGCCAAAGTGGAAATATCTCCTAATATATGTACCTCAAGAGGGGTCTTCAAAAGCCCCCAATTAAAGGCTATTTTATCCCCAACTAACACATTTAAAAGCAAGTCTCAAAAAGATAAAACAAGTGATTTAACTGCATCCCAGAACAAAGCTCCAAAATATTTAAAGAAATTGGAAAAAAAAAAAAAAAGTCAGACCCACCAACACAAAATTCACAATGTCTGGCATGCACTGATAATATCATGTATACCCTAACTCACGGGGGAAGGAAGAAACATACTGCTTTTTGACTGAATGAAGTGAATGGCACTTGAGCTATCCTTTGCTAATATTTGATTGGTGAAGAGGATATGGTGGGGGAGGACTGAATTAGGTTTAACCTCCTTTACTGTCTGTCTCATAGTTTGTGGGAACCAATGCACAGCATCTGTCGTTTTAGCCTTGATTTGACATTGAACAATGCTAATATTTGCATCTTTGTCACTATCTCTGAATAATCTACAGAGAGGAAAAGAATATATAACTGCTTGGATTTCAGTGAACAACAGGGAAACAGTATACCCACTATTTATGCCGCTGATAAAATGCATTTTAAAAATGTCTCCTTTATATAGAATTTCTCTGAGTTTGGAAATTGCAAATAAATAACATCTATTTATTGTGTTATTCTCTTATTTTGAGAAACAACAAGATACAAACAAACTACAATGTTACAGCATTCAGTCTAAACCATTTAAAATCATTCAGCATGCTGTGAAGGAACTAGCAGATGATTTGAAGCCAGTCACATCCAGAGTTGGTTCTACAACTTATTAGTCCTATGACATGGACAATTTATTTAAACTCCCTGAGCCCCAATATATACCTTTATAAATTGGACATAGTGACACCTAACAGAGTTATTGTACAGGTTAAATGAGGTTATGCAAATAAAGAATCTCTCTCACTCAGTTCTTGGCACTCAGTAGGTGATCAACAAATTTAGTCCTCTTTCCTTCCCATCTTATATCATTCTTGCCTAAATATCTTAGTATAATTAAAATATTTCATCTAGTAATGAACAGATTCATAGTTTTATTCAATAGTCAGAAAAACTAATTTGGTAACTTCCTAAGCAAGAGAGCAGCCTGAGATACATGGACACAGCAATCAGAAAAGAAAAGAAATTAAAAGGAATCAAAAACAGAAAGGAAGAAGTAAAAGTGTCACTGTTTGCAGATGACATGTTACTATACATAGACAACCCTAAAGATGCCACCAGAAAACTACTCGAGCTCATCAACAAATTTGGTAAAGTTGCAGGATACAAAATTAATATGGAGAAATCTGTTGCATTTCTATACACTAACAACAAACTATCAGAAAGAGAAATTCAGGAAACAATCCCATTTGCTATCACAGTAAGATACCTAGAAATAAATCTACCTAAGGAGGTAAAAGTCCTATACTCAGAAAACTGTAAGACATGGATGAAAGAAATTGAAGACAACACAAACAGATGGAAAGATATACCATGTTCTTGGATTGGAGGAATTACCATCATTAAAGTTTTTTCACAGAACTAGAACAAATAGTTTTAAAATTTGTATGGAAACACAAAAGACATCAAGTAGCCAAAACAATCTTGAGAAAGAAGAATGGAGCTGGAGTATCACACTCCCTGACTTCAGAATACACTACAAAGTTACAGTAATCAAAACAGCATGGTACTGGCACAAAAAGAGATACATAGATCAATGGAGCAGAACAGAGAGCAGAAATAAACCCACACACCTATCGTCAATTAATCTATGACAAATGAGGCAAGAATATACAGTTGATAAAAGAGTCTCTTCAATAAGTGGTGCTGGGAAAACTGGACAGCTACATGTAAAAGAATGAAAATAGAATATTCTCTAACACCATATACAAAAATAGACTCAAAATGAATTAAAGACCTAAGTGTAAGACCACATACCATAAAAATCCTAGAGAAGAACATAGGTAGAACACTCTTTGACATAAATTGCAGCAGTATCTTTTTGGATCTATCTCCTAAAGCAAAGAAAATAAAAGCAAAAATGAATTAATGGGAACTAATTAGACTTAAAAGTTTTTACACAGCAAAGGAAACCTGCGACAAAACAAAAAGACAACCTACAGAATGGGAGAAAATATTTGCAAATGATTTGACCCGATAAGGGGTTAATATCCAACAGATGTAAACAGTTCATACAACTCTACATCAAAAAAAAAAACTGATTTAAAAAAATGGGCAGAAGACTTGAATAGACATTTTTCCAAAATGGACATGCAGATGGCCAACAGGCACATGAAAAGATGCTCAACATCACTAATCACCAGGGAAATGCAAGTCAAAACCACAATGAGCTATCACCTCACACCTATCAGAATGGCCGTCATCAAAAAGAACACAAATAACATGTTGGCAAGGATGTAGAAAAAAGGGAACCCTCATATACTGTTGGTGGGAATGTAAATTGGTGCAGCCACTGTGGAAAACAGTATGGAGGCATCTCAAAAAACTACAAATTGAACTACCATATGATCCAGAAATTCCACTCCTGGGTATATATCTGAAGAAAACAAAAACACTAATTCAAAAAGATACATACACCCCAATCTTCATAGCAACATTATTTATAATTGCCAGTATATGGAAGCAACCTAAGTGTCCATCAACAGATGAATGGATAAAGAAGATATGTGTGTACACACACACATACACAATGGAATACTATTCAGCCATAAAAAAAGAAATTTTGCCATTTGCAACAACATGGATGGACTTGGATGGTATTACACCAACTAAAATAAGTCAGACAGAGAAAGACAAATACTGTCTGATATCACTTATATGTGGAATCTAAAAACATAAACCACTGAATATAACACAAAAGAAACAGACTCACAGATACAGAGAACAAACTAGTGGTTACCAGTGGGGAGAAGGAAGAGGGGAGGGGCAATATAGAGGTATAGGATTAAGAGGTACAAGCTGTTTTGTATAAAATAAGGTACAAGGATATATTATACAACACGGGGAATACAGCCAATATTTTATAATAGCTATAAATGGAATATGACTTTTAAAATTGTGAATCACTATATTGTATACATGTAACTTACATGATTTTGTACATCAGTTACACTTCAATTTAAAAAAGAAAAAAAGAAAGAAGGGAAATTAAGGAGGAAAATTAATTAATGAAGGAGGAAAATAATAAAATTTATTGGAACTAGAGGGAATCAGAAATGTTTAATTGAAGTATGAATGAAACAAGGTTGATACCTAGACACATTCTTGTGAAAGTTCAGAACACCAAAGATAAAGACAAGATCTTAAATTTTCTTGAGAAAATATCTCAATAGCAAATAAATGATAGTTAAATTGGTATCAAACCTTTCCTCAAAAGTAATAGATGCTGGAATAGTAATTCAGAATTACTTAAAAAAAAATCTCAGCCATGCATATCAAGCCCATATCAGTGAGAATGGACTACATAATGCTGAGATAACAAATAATGCCACATGCTTAAGTTACAGGTTAAAGAGCTATGACTGTTCCACAGTGTCTTCACCCCAGGATCCAGGCCTTTTTCTGGGCTATGGCTGTTCTGGGGAGAGGAAAAGCCAGTACAAAGAAGACTGACTAAAAGGTGGAAGTGTCCTTATTCATCAAATATTACTACTTAAAATTTGGAAGATTTCAGTGATGCTATAAAGAAAACATGATTTCTTTTAATCAAGAGAAGAGAGGGCTTCCCTGGTGGCGCAGTGGTTGAGCGTCCGCCTGCCAATGCAGGGGACACGGGTTTGTGACCCAGTCTGGGAAGATCCCACATGCTGCAGAGCAGCTGGGCCTGTGAGCCATGGCCGCTGAGCCTGCGCGTCCGGAGCCTGTGCTCTGCAACGGGAGAGGCCACAACAGTGAGAGGCCTGCGTACCGCAAAAAAAAAAATAAAAGAAGAGACATGGGACTTTTCCCTGGTGGTCCAGTGGTAAAGAATCCACCTTACAATGCAGGGGATGCGGGTTCGATCCCTGGTCAGGAAACTAACATCCCACATGCCGCAGGGCAATTAAGCCCGCGTGCCACAACTACTGAGCCCATGTGCCAAAACTAGTGAGCTCGCACGCCTCAACTGGAGATCCCGCGTGCCACAAACTACAGAGCCCACGTGCCCTGGAGCCTGCGCGCCACAACTAGAGAAGAGAAAACCCACCCGCCACAGCTAGAGAGAAGCCCACGCACCACAACAAAAGGTCCCGCATACCTCAACAAAGATCGTGCGTGCCTCAACTAAGACCTGACGCAGCCAAAAATAACATGAATAAAATAATAGATAAATCTTAAAAAAAAAGAGAAGAGGCATGATTGCAAACCATCAGACAAACAAAGATCTGTACGAGAAGGTCATGCTTGAAATATACAGCAAAGCAAAATGTGGCATGCTTTGAACAATTGATAGAAAATTGTAAAAGATAATTATTTTGATTAATGAGAGGCACATTCTCTTGTCATCAACATATTCTACATGATGTTGAATTATATTTCTTTCTGTGGGTTCAAGCACACTACTTGGTTCTAAAAGGAGTAGTATTCAGTCAAAATATTAATACTCTTTATTGGCATGCTGATTTTTAGAGTCTCAAACTGTGAGGTATCTGAATTTTGGTTTTATGCTATAAAGTAAATTTCATAAGTCTTGAAACTCCAATAATGGTACAGGAGGAAAGAGGGTGTGGAGAGAGTAGAGTAGATTGGTGTATGAATTTTATTCTCTTTTTTAGGTTTAAAGTTGATGGAACAAAAATACTGGCCCAGGTATTTTATTTATACTTTAACGAAATGCGTAGAACTAAAATAATCTCTCTCAGAACTTAGAATAAAGGGAAAGACTTGGTGGGTGGTGAACTGAATTTTTAGTCTTCAATAGCTGAATAAAAGAACATTATCCTAAGATGGTAAAT
Organism: Phocoena phocoena; assembly: GCF_963924675.1. Lineage (NCBI taxonomy): Eukaryota > Metazoa > Chordata > Mammalia > Artiodactyla > Phocoenidae > Phocoena > Phocoena phocoena. The sequence goes on along the minus strand of NC_089225.1, from coordinate 23,540,414 downwards.
CAAGCAATGGACTTGTATCCATATTATTAAAATATGGTTATCCTCTAGAAATCTAAAAATGCAAATAGTTACAAGTGTGAGGTTAGCTGTGAAGTAAGTGAGAATAGCAATCATGTCATGGCTTTTTTCACTGCATTTTATACGTGTACGTATTGTTTTATAATGAAAATATCGATCAAATTCGACCGAATATGATAGAATTTAGACAATTTTAAAGTAGAAAGTGCCTGTAACCCATCATAATACTTACACGGCAAAGTTATTTGAGGAGTAAATGGGTTACTGAATTCAGGAATGATTAGCAGATAGTACCTACACATCCAAAAAATTAGGTTGTATATCGTTTTTTCAAAATTTATATGTGTCATCCTAGTTTTTCCATAGAGCCTAGTTTTATTTATTTATTATAATCACATTTATCTCCTCACAGGCCCTAAAGGAAACCGTACTGCTTTTGACTATCATGTCTTTTGTTCACTTTTCTGAAACGATTGACAAGTTGATGTCCCATTTAACTAGAATATTCTTCTTATCATTCAACCATGTGATAATTTTTTGGAGTACCCTTGAGGGGCCAGGCATCATTCTAGGGGCTGGTGATGGAGCCCATTTATAGACCAAGGATATGCTGCCTTTGATGAGCTTATAGACCGTCAAGGAGAAGGCAATTTCAGGACATTGTGGTAACTTCTAGGACAGAGGTAAAGGAAGATATCTTAGCAACACACAAAAGGGGTTTCCTGATCCAGCCAGGTGGGGTCTGAGAAGCATCCCAGAGTAAATGATGTTTGAGTTGCTTTTGAATGGCTAGAAAGTTGTGGTCAATATAGGGTGAAGAGTTGGGTACAGCTTTCTAGGCAGAAGGAGTAGCAAGTGCAAATCATGGAGGCATCACACCAAATGGGGTTTGGGGGTAACATTAAGTAGTCTGTAGCCTAATCCAGAAGTTTCATATGAGGGAATGGATGAGGATTACGCCAGAGATGGAAATGGCTCAATCATGGCAGAGTTTATTCTGGAGTATTATTCTGGAGCCGCTGCTTCCTGGAATAATAACTGGATCTGACAGGCCAGAGTGATCACTCCCTACTCAAGCCTTTCTCTGCCACTTATTCAGGCTTTTATTCAGCTTGTCTTGCACTCATCAAAAATGTCATGCATTTCACTTTTCCTCTGCACGATTATATTCCAGGAGGCACAGACCGTGCTTCATTTGTGTCTTCTATCGATGTTAGTATTGTTCTTGGTGTACAGTGGCCCTAACTATATAGTTGTTGCATTAAAATGTTTAGGAACATATTTATTAAATACAGTGTGATCGATCTGTGACAGTCTGCTTCTTAGGATGTCAGCTAAACAGATAAACACAGTGTCATTGTAGTTTTTATTTCTTCCACATGAATTTTGGCACATCTGATTTTAGAATATTTCTCTTTTTTGGGTTGCTGAGATTGAATGAGAAATACAGATGAAATGCTACACTGTTTTCTCAATTTATTCCTACACTCAAGCCTTTCCCTAAGTTTAAAATGGAAATGCTCTCATCAGAATATGTCTACATATTCAAGAATATCATCACCATAAAATGAATGTTAAAAATAGCTTTTTGTTCTCCTGTCAGTCCAGACTGCCATAGTATTGTGGCATTTTTAGCAAAGTCTAGATCCTCATTTTCAAATGAGAGCTTGATTTTGTCATCTAAATTCTGGGCAGTGTATCAGCCAGACACATCATTAAAGCCCAGCTTTACTAACATAGAGGAACTAGCAACTCCTAGCATTGCTTCTATAATGTGCACTATCTATAACAAGCCCAACAAATAAAACTTGAATGGCTGTAGAGTAAGGAAATAACTGATTAGTGAGATGCATTATAATGAACTATGAGAAGTTAGAATATACAACCTGAATAATATAAAGCCAGAATGTTTTATGTATAATCACAAGGGAACTCTAGGAAAATATCATACTATTTCCAGGGCTTCCCTGGTGGCGCAGTGGTCGGGAGTCCGCCTGCTGATGCAGGGGATGCGGGGTTCGTGCCCCGGTCCGGGAAGATCCCACATGCCGTGGAGCAGCTGGGCCCGTGAGCCATGGCCGCTGGGCCTGCGTGTCCGGAGCCTGTGCTCCGCAACGGGAGAGGCCACAACAGTGAGAGGCCCGCGTACCGCAAAAAAAAAAAAAAAACACCAAAACTAAAACAAAATATCATACTATTTCCAAATAATGTAAAACATTATTATTATTATTATCCCTATGGGAGAGCAGATAATTAAAGCTACCCCTTTTACTTTTGGTTTAATTATCTCTTTTTATGCCATGGTAAATGAAACTATTGTGTTTTTTTTAATTTTTTAATTTTATTTTACTTTTTATACATAAATGAAACTATTGTTTATTTTATAATACAAAATAATCTCCCTCTACGGCCGCATCTTTACTATCCAGACCATAGAAGAATATTCTAGTTAAATGGGACATCAACTTGTCAATCATTTCAGAAAAGTGAACAAAAGACATGATAGTCAAAAGCAGTACGGTTTCCTTTAGGGCCTGGGAGGAGATAAATGTGATTATAATAAAGAAATAAAACTGGTTATATAACAAGTGCTCGGTAAATGTTGTTTGGATCGAATTGAACTCCCAGATCCCCCATCTTTTTCTATGTATTTAAAAAAAGCTTTACTGAAGTATAGTTGATTTACAATGTTGTATTAATTGCTGCTATACAGCAAAGTGATTCAGTTATACATATATATTCTTTTTCATATTCTCTTCCATTATGGTTTATCACAGAATATTGAATAGAGTTCCCTGTGCTATACAGTAGGACCTCGTTGTTTATCCATCCTATATACGATAGTTTGCATCTGCTCATCCCAAACTACCAATCCTCTCCTCCCTCCAGCACCTTTTTCTGAGATGAAAGACAAGAAAGCCAAGTCAGAATAAATCCTCTTTTAAATTTTTTAAAAGATTTACCTCCCTGCTTCCCACCTTAACCTTTTCAGAGCTGCTTTGGGTCCACATCTGTTAACTTTTCTAAGTGCCACATCATCTTCATACGGTTTCCTAAGTGGAATTATAGCCTATCCCCGCTACAAACCTCTTCCTTCTCAATTTTCTCTGAAGAAGTCCTCCAACTAGGCATCCACTGCAGTTATAAATTTGTGGTCACCAACCTTAACCAGACTGTCATTTCTGTTGTGTTTCTGTACTCAACTCTGTCCCATTTTCTTTAATCTTCCAGCACTTACCTCTGTGGGACTCACAGCAGAAAATCTAGTCTTCTATTTCTTTGAGTAAACAAATGCTAACAGAAGCAAACTATTTCAACTTCTTAGGAAAACCTCAAATCTCCCTGCCCCTAAACCCACCTGTTCTGCCTTGCCTTTTGTCAAAGTGAAAGCAAAGCCCCTCCTCCAGTCTAAGGCCAGTCTTCCCTCTGGTACACTGATGCCTCCTCAGAACTGTCATTCATTTGATTATCTTCTTTCTTTTTGGTACCTTTAACCTCTCCTTCTCTGCCAACTTGTACATACTATGTTTGCAATATGCTCCAGACTTCCTTGTTTAAAAACAAACACACTTACCCAACTTTCACTCTTAGCTACTACGCTCTCTGTGCTCCCCTTCACAGCCAAATCTTTTTGGAAAGAGTTTTCTACACTGAGTATTTTCAATTATTTAACCCTTGCTTATGCCTCAACCCATGGCAAACTAGCTTACCCTACCCCTATGCAGAGACCACTTTACATCACCAGTAAGAGCCCTGTCACGTTATTTAATCAGGCTCTTAGCTCCCTCTAGCTTTAACCCTCTTAAACAACATCTTACCCTTTGACGCTGTGCAGAAAAGAGTTAACAAAACAGGTCTGACTGCTTATCCTTAGGAAGGCCTGTTTGCAAGGTTGGCCCTTGGGAAGCATCTGGGGAACTTGAATTTCAGGAGGGTTCCTACCACTCCCAGAACTAATACGCGTGGCTCCCTATACCTAAGCTGTCTGTGCAGACAGCAGGATTTACGCTGAACACCTGCTTTCCTGCAAGGACCCTGGCATTTTGATTGCACCATGCAGAGGGTGCCTACCCGACCAGCCTCCAAGAAAACCTCTGGCCGTGGAGTCTCTAATGAGCTACCCTGGTTGGCCGCACTTCACTAGTGTTGTCACAACTTCTGGGGGAATTAGGCATGTCCTGTGTGACTGCTCCCAGGAGAGAACACTGGGAAGCTTGTGCCTAGTTTCCTTTGAATTTCATTCCCGTGCCTTTTCCCTTTGCTGATTTTGTTTTGTGTCCTTTCACTGTAATAAGTCATGGTCGTGAGTACAGCTCTATTCTGAGTCCTGTGAGTCCTTCTAGAGAATTATTGAACCGGGGGATGGTCTTGGGTGCTCCAACGCAGATACATAACCCCTTTTAAAAACTCTCTCCACCTCTGGAAACGCACTTTTCTGGTTTTATTCTTGCCTCTCTGTCTCTTTCTTAATTCAATTTTTAGATGCCCCTTTCTCTCCCAATCCATTAAATGTTACTGTGCGGTGGGCTTTCTCTTTTGGAGATGCTTCATTCACTACAGCACCATCAGTGACAGTTTTTAGGCCAACGATTCCCAAATTGGTATCTTCTCTCCAAGTCTCTCTTCTGAGTTCCAGTCTTTATATCTAACTGTCAAACATCTCCACTTTAGTGGCTCACAGATTTGTCAGATATAACGAATCCAACACTGTACACTTGCTTTCCTCTTCCAAGTCTTTCCTCTCCTTGGCTTTTCCACCTTAGCAGTGGCATCACCTCCCACATCCAAACCATTTACAAGTTCTAATGTTTCTACCTCTAAGCATTTCTTGAGTTCATCTACTTTTCTCTAACATGCTAGCATTAATTGCTCCAAGTCCCAGTCATGCTCCTAACATACTTGTGTCTTTCCATTTCTGTTCTTGACCTCTAATCTTGTTATGGGCTGAATTGTGTCCCCAAAATTCATATGTTGGAGTCCCAACCCCCAACATGACTGTATTTGGACATGAGGCCTTTAAGGAGATAATTAAGGTTAAATGAGGTCATAAGGCTGAGGTCCTAATCCAACAAGACTAGTGTTGTTACAAGAAGGGGAAGAGATACCAAATTTCTCCCTCTCTGCACATGCAGAAGGAAAGAAATGAGAGGACACAGCAAGAAGGTGGCCATCTGTGAGCTAGAAAGAGAGGCCTCACCAGAACCCCACCCTCTGACACCTTGGTCTTGGACTTCCAGCCTCCAGAACTGTGAGAAAGTAAATGTCTGTTGTTTAAGCCCCCCAGTCTGTGGTATCTTGTTATACCAGCCTGAGCTATCTATTGGAAATCAATTCCCCATACAGCAGTTAGAATAATCTTTAAAAACCTAAAGCATAAAGGTAATATAGCAGGTCATGTTACTTTCTGTTTAAACTTTCAATAACTTCTCATTGCTCTTCAAATGAAATCTAAAGCCTTACTGTTGCCTGAAAGTCATCTATGACCTGGTAAACCTTCAACTTCACCTCCAATCACTCTCCCTTCCTTTTACACTCCAACCACAGTGGCTGTCTTTCATTTCCTCATATTTCCCAGCATATTTCTCTCCTCTGGCCTGTACATATATTGTTCCTCTACCTAGAATCTTCTTCATCCCACTCTTCATGTAGCTGCCTTCCTTCTTATCCTTCACTTATTAGCGTAAGTTGTAATTCCTCAGAGAAATCTCCTACACCACCTTACCTAGGTGGGTTACCTGTTATTAATCGCTATCACTATAAGAAGGTTTGTTTCTTCGTTATGCTGATAGCAGTATTGCATATTTGTTTCTTTACTTATTGTCCATTTCTCAACCTTCTTCATAAATTTCACAAAGACAGGAAGTGTGTCTCTTCTCTCACACAAAGCTAGTTCCTGCTACAGTGCCTGCCACATAATAGACACTTAATAAGTATTTGTTAAATAAGTATATATATATATACACACACATATATATGTGTATATATATATATATATATATATATATATATGCTTGTTTAAGCATATATAGGATAGATGAATGGGTGGAGAGCTATCTTAAATTTCAAACACAAAATATAAATTCTTTAAAATAATTTATAAGACTCTCCACAACCTGGCTCCTAGTGACTAGTCAATGAGTGGCTGAACAAGAAAGCCTTGGTGTTGGATATGGACTCTTCTCAGAGGTCACTGATCTGATCCATGGATATATTCACTGATTGATATTTTTTGAATAATTGTTTATGCCAGTTACTATGCTAGCTCCATCTGTCCCCAGTCTCCCTTTACCCTACACTTATGTGCAAATCATAGTGAACTCATTGTATTTCCACCAGGGTCAGTGCTCCCTTTGTGTTGCTTATCCTCCACACATACTATTCTTGCTGCCTAACACGCTTTCTACAGCCACTTTCCCTTGGATCATCCTATTCATCCCTGTGGTTTTGGCTTTGATAAAAGAAAATTTCACATATTGAGATATAGGGAAGTCATTCTGGCTTATACATGAGTTAACTTGAATTTTATGCTAACTAAAGCAGCCTGTTTGTGACCTATCACACATACATTGTACATCTGCTTTAATTATTAGAGAAAAGGGCACACCAGAAGTAAAGACTGTCCATGTTGAAAATAAAGATGAAATGCCCCTCTTCTTGGGACACCAGTGCTGGTCGTCCTTCAGTGATAAGACTCCCTTTCCAGATGCCAAGGCTGTACTGACTTGGTGTATATGTGCTGATCTGGTTTTTTTTTGAAATCTTCAAGGAATGTATCCCTGACTTGTTTGATATTCTTTGTTCTGAAAATATATAAAACTGTGCTGGAAACTCTGCTTCTCTGGAGCAGTTTCTAAGAGTTATCTGGAAAGCAGGCTTCCAGGCTAGTCCTCAGTTTGGCTCAAATAAAACTCTTTTCTATTCTTATCATTGATTGTTTATTAATTATTTTCATCAACAGCTTAAACATCAGTTTTGAAAGGAAGGCTCTCTATGCTTCTAGATTAGTCAGGCCTCCTGCTGTAACTTTCCCAACCCCTTGAACTTTTCCATAACTCTCTTCTCACAATGTCATTATTACTTGTCTTAACTGTCCGCCCTCCCCTTAGACCAACAGCTGTATGACATAATGGACCAGGACACACACTTGTGCCCTGCCAACCTCTAGGAGGTAGCACAGTGACTAGCAAAAACTATCTGTGGGATTAGCTCGGTGTTCTCTAAGTTAGCAAAGTTAGATTCCAACTCTAGGCTTTCTGGATCAACCATCCATCAACTGGTGGTTGTTAATATGAAGACCCTACTTACCAAATTAACTTCAGAGCTAACAGGTTATAAAACTCTGCCTTTAAACAATGTGTCACAATATTTTGTGACCGGGCAGGCTTTGTACCAAGGTACTCGACTCTCTACCCTTCATTCAGTCCTTCTTAAGTCAATGGTTCTGAAACCATGGGTAATCAGTCAAACCCATTTCACCTGCCTTTAATAATCAAGGTCGTTTTAATTGTTGCCACAAAAGATTTGCGTGTCTTCTGACCACTCATAGCCTAAATAATAAGACATTGCCTGAGTTGTTTTCCAGGAACTTGGAGTCAGCTGTGTCTAGTTCAAGCTGAGCTGGTTAAGACTGGATAGGACCAGTGACCCTTTAACTGGGCATGCGCGAGTGTCTGCTTGGTGACCTTTTGAATGTGCAGAGGCCTGTAGCTTAGTTACACCTGCGTAGAACGATGATTATCACACGTTTTTCCAATCACATTTCCCCATGCTCCCCACGCCTCAGACCGCCCTGCTCCTTTATTCTTTATCCCATAAATACCTCAATCCCCTGGCCTTTGGGGAGGTAGATCTGAGGCTTGCTCCTTTGTGTCCTCACTTGGCTGCCTTGCAAATAAATCCTCTCTGCTGCCAACCTCGGTGTCTCAGCATTTTGGCTTGCTGTGTGTCAGGCAAAACGAACCTGGTTCGGTAACAGTTCTACTTCAGAGGCAGTGATCCTTCAGCAACCAAGAGATTTTGTGAATGCTTAAATGAGCACAAAATGGAATAATCCCCATTTTTCTCTGTGTTTTAAATTCTTGGCTCCTTAAATAGGATTTAAATAAGCCCAGTGCTTCCCAGAGAAAGCAGGCTTCTGCTGGCTCTGGATTTTCACATATGATTGCAGTGTTAAAGAAGACTGGTTGGTGCCCTTGTCCAAAGACAGACATTTTACTAGGAAACCAAGCATTGCATTGGTTCACTGAGGCTGGTTGGTGGAGACCAACATGCAGGAGTATACGATCAAGAGGCAGAGACCTTGGTTACTGGGAACCTGTGGAATAGTACAACCTGCAAGACATCCCCTGATTCACTGGATGCATTGGGTGAGTGGACCAAGTTGTGTGCCTTAGACTATTTCTTGACCTGTGACCTATCCTCAAATCGTTGATGCTGACACATGTCTCATGTTCCATACCAGCCTTATCTTCCTCTGCTCCGTTTCTTCTACCTGTCCTACACGTCCTTTAGGCTCTCTTCTTTGACACAGAACCTTGATTACACTCTAGCAATGCTGCTTTCTTTATCTCCTAGCTAATTCCACTCTTTTAGTCCCTATTTTTAATTTTACATTTTGTACAATTTTAAAGGTTACTTTCCATTTACAGTTATTACAAAATATTGTCTGTATTTGTACAGGATGTTTAGAGCCTCTCTCACACCCAATAGTTTGTACCTCCCACGCCCCGACCCCTATGTTGCCCCTCTCCCCAACACTGGTAACCACTAGTTCTCTAGATCTGTGAGTCTGCTTCTTTTAGGTCATATTCAACAGTTTGTTTTATTCTTTAGATTCCACATAAAAGCGATGTAATACAGTATTTATCTTATTCTGTCTGACTTATTTCACTTAGCTTAATGCCCTCCAAGTCCATCCACGTTGCTGCAAATGCAAACTTTAATTCTTTTTATGGCTGAGTAGTATTCCATTGTGTGTGTGTGTATGTGTATGTATATATATATGTATGTATATATATATATATCACATCTTTTTTTTAACATCTTTATTGGCGTATAATTGCTTTACAATGTTGTCTTAGTTTCTGCTGTATAACAAAGTGAATCAGCTATATGCATACATATATCCCCATATCCCCTCCCTCTTACGTCTCCCTCCCACCCTCCCTATCCCACTGCTCTAGGTGGTCACAAAGCACCGAGCTGATCTCCCTGTGCTATGTGGCTGCTTCCCACTAGCTTCTCAACTAGCTAGTTGAGCTCGCTATTTTACGTTTGGTAGTATCACATCTCCTTTATCCATTCATCTGTTGATGGATACTTAGGTTGTTTTCACATCTTGGAAACTGTAAATAATGCTGCTATGAACATTAGGATGCATGTATCTTTTCGAATTAGTGGTTTTGTTTTTTTTCGGGTATATACCCAGGAGTGGAATTGCTGGGTCATATGGTAGTCCTAATTTTAGTTTTTTGAGAAACCTCCATACTGTTTTCCACAGTGGCTGCACCAATTTACATTCCCACCAACAGTGTAGGAAGGTTCGCTTTTCTCCACATCCTCGCTAACATTTGTTATGTGTTTTTTTAAATTAATTTATTTATTTATTTTTGGCTGCATTGGGTCTTCGTTGCTACGCACCAGCTTTCTCTTGTGGAGAGCAGGGGTTACTCTTCATTGCGGTGCAAAGGCTTCTCATTGAGGTGGCTTCTGTTGCAGAGCACGGGCTCTAGGCATGCAGGCTTCAGTAGTTGTGGCACGCAGGCTCAGTAGTTGTGGCACCCAGGCTTAGTTGCTCCACAGCATGTGGTATCTTCCCAGACCAGGGCTCGAACCCATATCCCCTGCATTGGCAGGTGGATTCTTAACCACTGCGCCACCAGGGAAGCCCCATGTGTGTTCTTTTTGATGATAGCCATTCTGACAGGCGTGAGGTGATATTTCGTTGTGGTTTTGATTTGCATTTCCCTGATGATTAGCTATGTTGAGCATCTTTTCATGTGCCTGTTGACCATCTGCATTTCCTCTTTGGAAAAATGTCTATTCAGTTTTTCTGCCCATTTTTTAAATTGGGTTGTTTTTTTGATGTTGAGTTGTGTGAGCTGTTTACAAATGTTAGATATTAATGCCTTATCGGTCTTAACATTTGCAAATATTTTCTCCCATTCAGTAGGTTGTCTTTTCATTTTGTTGATGGTTTCCTTTGCTGTGTAAAAGCTTTTAATTAAGTCCCATTTGTTTATTTTTGCTTTTATTTCCTTTTGTACTCTGAGTAAAAGATGATTTCTCATTTTACCTTATTATATTTTAATACATCAACTATTGCAAGGGAGAACAATACAATCTGAAGCATCTTAAAAAAACTAATAAAATAGAAGGCATTTATTGGCTTAGGAAGCTAGAAAGGATACCAAGATTTGAGGAAGAGCTGGAAGAACCAAGGCCTCACCCCACAGAATAACCCTGGGATTCAAGTCCCATTTCTGGTTTTTGTTTTTAACCTTCACTTTGAAAATATCCCTCTAAGTGGATGGGAGACACCTTCCAACAGCTCCAGATTCATACCACCGGTTTATTAATTCCTGTGCAAGGATGGCTTCATTTTCTCAGCATCTGCGTATGCAAAACAACACAAAAAACAAAAGCTAAAAGTCAAAAGTAAGAAAGGACTGTCTATCTCTTGGACCAAATACTTGTTCAGTTAGAAGGTATATAAAAATTGGCCAGACTTAGAACATGTGCCCATTCCTATATCCTAAGGAAAGTAGATTAAGGAAGTGTGGTTCTCTGGAAGGAGTGGGAGAGACCGACATTGGGCATATCTGCTGATGTGCTGTAAGAATCCTGTGATAGTAAAGAGCTCATGGACTGACCCAGCCAATAACTAGCTGAGTGGCTTACCTTCCCTGTGTCTCAGTGTTCTCTTTTTCCATCCCACCTAATAGATTTATTGCATTATGAGTGCAAGGACATAACAAACTATTTGAAAACTTTTTAGAATGTTGTACATAATTAGGGGGTTGACATCTTCCAAATTTTGTGTAATAACTTTTAGCTTTTGATGGTTGTCATTTTTTTTTTTTCCTCTTTACCATGGCAAATCCTGGCTTAGATGACTTCTGGGGTCATATCACATCTGACCAATTTGAGTTTCAAAATAGGACAATTTCTGCTATGTTGTTGTAAAAAAAGTTGTATCCTAGATGCATTAAGCCCCAAGTAGGCCTGGAGGATTGTCACTCTCTGCATGTCCCAGGAGAGGGCTGCAGATGTGTTCACCTGCCCTGGCTAGGTAGTCTGCTGCCTGGTGGCCGTCTTGTAAGTTACTCTATCTTAAATCTGAGAGGTGCCCTGCATCCTGGAGGCTAGAGCATATGCCCAAATAAGACTAGGGATAGCAGTCCTTATTCCACAAAGCAAGTGCACTGAGACACCTATAGATACAAGATGACGCAAACTGAAAGTTCAGGGTCACGTCACTCAGGCGTCAAACCAGACAGCCAAGGAGGTTGAGAGAATATATTTTAGAACATGATCTTCCTGTCCCTGTTCCTCACTTGTTCTGACACAATGATATCTCGCTTTGAACTCAATCCATTTATCCACATCTGTATCTGAATTTCTTTGTTTTTTTTTTTTTTTAAGGTTGCAAGCAGGAGGTGTAAACATGTTTCATTTGGTAACACAGCTCTTTCAAAGATACAGAGATCTGAAGGGCAGCAAAGAACTTCAGTACTTCATCCAGATAATTTTTCAGGCTTCCAGTATTTCTAAGACTGGGAGGGAGGCAGGTCCTATGGAAAACTACAGAAATGTCTCAGAATTCTTCAGGGGTCACACCATAGGCATATGTATTGCCTCATCTTTGCACCTATGATTTTATTTCCACAAGAGTGGAACTGATAGGTGCTTTGGCTACCATACAAAAGAGCAACCCTACTGGGTAGAATTTTGCCCCAATATATTTTACAGGCTGCCTTTCCTTCAAGCGCTAATCCATGACCTAATGAGTTAAGACTAAGAGAAAAAGTTTGCGATTATACAATACATGAACCACAGTTATTCCTGCAACTTCTTTTCTGCAAAAGTAGCTGGGCTTATGGCAGGAACGTGAGGCTTCATTGTCTGGTGAACATCCTTTCCCTAATCTAGAAATTCAGACCTAATTTCCAAAGGGAATAGACCCAAGAATTTATGCATGAAATTCACTCCTTCTTTCACTCATCGAATGAATATCACCTAAACATTGCAGGTGCTGTTACACTCTGGAAATTGAAAGATAAATAAACCAATGTCCTTAAATCTGGAGGAGCTTAAAATCAAGTGAAAGAGAAAGATATGTAAATTGTCATTGTAATTTAATATGCTAAGTTCTGTGAAAGATATACAAATAGAATGTTGTGGAAACACAGAAAGATGAGTTGAAAACCCTGGAGGCATTTCTGGAGTGACTAGAATACTCCAGTTATCCGTCTCCTAGAAGATTGCAGGAAGAGGAAGTGAAGGACTATTTAGAACTGTTGGCTCCAAACTAAATCTTGAAATACAGGTAATATTTTCTGCAGTTGAGTCCAACAGTGATACATCCTGATATATAATGACAAGGCTGACTATCAGCTACCTACCTATCCATGCATAAGCTGAGAAACCTGAGACAAAGAAGGCTCTTTTCAAAATTACCCAAGGACAGCAAGCATGTCTCAGGGTTTCTTCCACCAGATGCAGAATTGGAGACAAGTATTTGAAAATAAGCCACTTATTTGGGAGGTTCCAGGGAGCAGCAGTGGGACATGGAAGAACTAAGACAAGGACAGGAGGGAGGCCAGTAATAGATACACATCAAGTCAATTACCATCGTGGTCATCAGGGGCCCAGTCGCTCTGAGAAGCTCACTTTAGAATACACCTCAGAGTTATCCCCCAAGGTAAAAAGTGTTTATTCTTCACCTTCCATCTTTCATTGTCTGAGGCTCAATCTCAGAAGCATAAACAACTATACACTCTGGCTCGCCTCTATTTTGAGCCAAGAGAAAGCCATTATAGAGGAGAGTCCCAGGTGCCTACACTGGGACACCTTAGACACGGACTTGAATGTGATGCCAAGGTGTTATAGGTGAAAACCAATAGCATCTTCTATGTTAACTGAGATTGTCCCAGGCAAACTGGGACATATGGTCTCCATACTGTTGGCCTCATATATTAGGAATATGTTTGTCTTTCCCTACTTGAATATGAATCTGAAGAGTTAAAAACAATTAAATTTTGGGGAGGCAAATAAAAACTTCCATTATTAGATTTCCACTAAGATCCTCTCCTGATATCTTGCTCATACAATCCACAACTATATAAAAACTCAGTGGCTTGCATTGCTGTTTCTTCATTCAGTTACGTTTGCTCCATTTGTACTTGCTTGTGGAAATTCTCTAATTATCAAGTACACATTTAATTAAGCACCTTTTTAGTCACTTAGCATGAAGTTGTGAAAGTTGAAAAAGTGAGAGTCATATGAGGCGAATAGCAAAAAGCATAATAGACCCACCTGTTCAAATTGGTGGAATAAAATGAGTGTGTAGAGTATTAAATATTCCGAGGAGCAACTTCCACTTTATTGTTTTGCAAAATGGCTTTTGAATCATCATTAATGTTCTTAGTAATGAATGAACACCAGATGGAATATGCACGACGGGACCACATCCATCCAGAGGTGTTTTCTCAGAGTTAAATGAGGCAGATCGTGGAAAGTTTCCTCCTCCCTTAGTCTTGGATCAAGAAAGGTCCTTAGATACATTTTTACATACTTTGGAGGAAACCTAAATGCGTGCCTTGGCCTCTCTGATACCCAGATATGAGACACTGCACTTTCCTGCCACCCATCTATTTCTAATACAGAATTCTGCGATCTGACTCCAAATGTCTTCAAGCAATTTTCCTTCTTTCCCACTAGGTAGAAAGAACAGTTTTGAGAAACTACAAATGGGTGAAAAGAGGAATAAAGCAAGCCGTATCATTCCATGTGGCTGGATCATGGAAGTGAATGAGCCAGTTGTTACTCCATGACTTGGGAAAGCAGGTGTACATCCACAGCTAAAGCAATTAGTACTTCCAAATAGTAATAGAAACACAAGTTTTGAGGTTCTCTACGGTCCTGAAGGACAGGGTATCGGGGCATAATTTAGGGAACTTCAACGTGCAGAGGACTGATTGAAGATGAGATATGGTGGGATTAGGTAGTAAATCAAGGTACAGTGGCTATGCACCATAACACAAGAATGAGAAGATGATCTGTTCTTTAGACTTTTCTATAGTTTTTCTTTTATCTGAAACTTGGAGAAGTCTCAGAGAATGGAATGAACTCTTTAGTTCTAAAAATAAAAATTATTAGAAGAGGTGGAAAAGAATCAGAGATGAAGCAAGGGAGGATGAGCTATAATGTAGGGAAGTTCTCCTAAGAAGTGAATAACACACAAATGTATATGGATAGCTTTGTTGATTATACTCCAGGTCCTGAGTTTGCTTCTTATCCAAACCAGTTAGAAAGTTGGAAATAGGTGTTACGTACGTTGGAAATAGGGGTTAAAAATGAACAAATTTCTACCTTTCGAGAATAATGATATATTGAGCTGTTTCCTTGTTTGACCTTACCACGCTCACTCTCAAATCTGGGCCCCTGGTCATGTAGTCCCCATTAATTGAATTACTGTCTCCCATTATCTTTGCCCTTCCGTCTATCTGTATGATGGAACTACCTACCTTAAAGGCCCAACAAAAGTCTAACCCTCTCTGGGAAGATTTTCTTTAACCTTCGAGTCCACCCTGATCTCTCCGTCTTCTGAAATATTTTGACACTCATGATCTGTTCCACCCAATTCATGACTGAAATATAGTCTGTTCTATAATGGTTGCTATTACTTTATGTGAACAGCCTTATATCTCCAACTAGACTATAGGTTCCTTGAGTCATGACTGTGATTTATACTTCTTCCGTATACCCATAGCACTGAACGTAGAACAACATGGATTCATGGACTGTTTGAGCTGAAATAGATTTAAGTTAAAGTCCTGTATTTAAGGATAAGGCAAGTGAGACCCATAAAAGGAAAAATACTTTTCCAATGTCTTTTAAAGAGTAAGAGTGTCAAAACTTGGGTATAAAATTCTGACCCAAGTCTAATGCTTTTTCTTTTATACCAGATAGCCTCCAACATCTGATATGTATCGGGATAAATTTAATTACTTTAAAGACCTGGAAATGCTTAGGGGCATTCTCCAAAACACATGGATCGGAACCCACCACTTATTTTGCAGGGGGAGCATTTTTCAAAGTTGGCAAACTGAAGAGTTTCCATTGAAAGCACATTTAATCCATTTTGGTTGGAGCAGAGAGCTTTGGCTTTTCTCACCACTGTCTCTGCTTTTTGGTTCTATCTAATAATCATCAAGAAGGAGAGTTAATATCATTTAAAGGAAATCACCTACATGACTATGAGAGCTTCCTTCTGTCTCCTCTAGCAGTTAGGAAGTCTGAATGTGGTGCCAAGTGACAAGTGGAAAAGGTCTAGCTCGAACTTAAGACTTCATCAGAACCCCGCCCGTCCCTTCCAGCTATAGATCTCTCAGCATTTTCCCAGCAGCATGTAAACTTTCTTCCAAACGAAAAGGAACGAACATGCAGTAAGAGAAGGAAGGAAAAGGGCAGACAAAAAGCAAAAGTGACAGAAAACACCAGACAGGTCTCTCTCTTGCAGAGATTATACTACCTGACCCCCATCCCAAACCTTGCCCACAGACAGGTATGTAGCAGCTGCCAGCCTGCAGACACAGGTGTGAGCTGCCAAAAAGTGTACACTAGTCGGCTTTCTGAAAACCTGAAAGCAAAGATTAGCCTGATGGAGTTTTATAGGGACAGTGCACATTGAGCATAAGGACACAAGTTGCTTGAAAGCAGCAACGATGGGGATGTACAGAGCGCCCTGTGAAAGTAACAATCAGTATACATTTCCCTTGAATCCTGAGCAACATAGCTGAGCCTTAATCTTAGGGGAAAATGGTGGCCAAATAATGAGTCCTAGGCTTGGAAACTTGAAGTGTTGCTAATCAACTTCTTGATTTTTAAATTCAGTTTGGACTAATATTTTTCTTCTCTCTGCTGGGCTAGGAAGCTATCAGAGCTGCCTTAAAATCCTCTCTCACATTTCTTTCTCTTTTCAAATGCGTTCGCAAAGTTGGATTTCTCAAATGTGCCAATTTATAAAAATTAATTCACACAGGAGAGAAAACACCAGGTATCTTTTATGTTCTGAATATCTCAGAAAAATAACTGAGGCTGTACTGGACAACTAAAGCAAATTAGAAAACATTTTATGCTTATTGCCTCTTTGAAAACCACTCCTTCACCATACCTATGATTTTCTTTCTGTTGTACTGAACCACAGTGGTTCCTGGAAACAAAGATAGTAAAGGCATGTCCTACATGGTGTTGATTAATTATAAAATAGTTTGTTACTGAAATATATTTGTGTATGGTGTACACAGTTTAGCACTGACTTATAGTTCACTACAAGTTAAAGCTGATTTTTTTTTTTTTTTTTTGCGGTACGCGGGCCTCTCACTGTCGTGGCCTCTCCCGTTGCGGAGCACAGGCTCTGGACGCGCAGGCTCAGCGGTCATGGCTCACGGGCCCAGCCGCTCCGCGGCATGTGGGATCTTCCCGCACCGGGGCACGAACCCGTGTCCCCTGAATTGGCAGGCGGACTCTCAACCACTGCGCCACCAGGGAAGCCCAAAGCTGATATTTTTTCCAAGCTTCAAATGCTATTATACGTTTATAGCCAAATGTGATGATACTGTCGCAGTTCAGGGCCAGGACTAGGGCGAAATCAGGAGACACTCTCAGAGCTGACACTGTATTTACACGACTCTCTGAATGAGCACCTTCTTTTTTTTTTTTTTTTTTTTTTTTTCTGCTGTACGCGGGCCTCTCACTGTTGTGGCCTCTCCCGTTGCGGAGCACAGGCTCCGGACGCGCAGGCTCAGCGGCCATGGCTCATGGCCCCAGCCGCTCTGCGGCATGTGGGATCCTCCCAGACCGGGGCACGAACCGGTGTCCCCTGCATCAGCAGGCGGACTCTCAACCACTGTGCCACCAGGGAAGCCCCTCTCTGAATGAGCACCTTCTTAAATTTTGCACCCTAGGAGTTTCACTGGCCTCACCTTGGTTCCAGCCCTAGTTGCAAATTATGTTCTTCACTCTTTGCTAATCAATGATCTGCCATATTATCTTGAACTGAGTATTGCAGTGTTGTCTTCCCTGATAGTCTCTCTTCTTATCACCTCTTTGGGTTGTAGTAAAGAATTTAGACCTATAAGTGTCTGATTAAATGTGTACAAGGGATAGGCATGGATCAAAGGCCCAAAAGAGAATATCACACTAGAAGCTAAAATGCCAACTTCATGGTGACTGAAAGGAATGGAGGAAACCGTGGTCAAATTCCAGAAAGTAACTGGGATGGTGGAAGAGTTTCGGAATTATTATTTTTCTTCGTAGCCTTTTTTTTTTGATCTTTAAGATGTGCTGTGCTTTATTAATTGTGTTATTGAAACCCCATTGCACTTTATATTTTCCTAGGTTGAGTTTTGGAATTATAAGGAGCATTATAAATTTCTCCATCTGGGATTATTTACCAACAGTTATTTCAAGTGTAGGTAGAAGAAACTATGGGTGGGAACATGTCCAAACATCAGGGGATTTGAAGAGAACAGAAGAAAAATTGCCAGTTTACGGATCTGACAACCATCTCCTCGGAGACTAACCTATAGAAGCTCAGCATAGCCATGATTCAGCTATCTCTGGAGCTCACCATTTTGGGAGCGTTATTGACCTTGTTCCAGATATTTTGCTAGATATCCATCTAATTTTCACAGCAACCCGTTTTACAGATGATATTACTAAGTATCAGAGTGATTGGAGTAATTGTTTGCACCCATAAAGCTAACAAGTGTCAGAACCTACATTTTAAGCCAAGTTCCTCAAACCCCAAAGCCTTCAGTATAAACCACTGTTTGTGTTACATGATTGTAAAATGGAAACAAACAAACACTACCATAATTAAAGAAGCCAGGATGATGTTATAATCCATTAGAATATATTGTGATTAGGCTTATGACTTGGTCAATATTTAAGCATCTCACCCTAAAACTGTTGCTGACACTTTGGCCTCTGTTCACTGGTGCTGAATAGAAATGCAGAGGCAGAGTTTTGGGTGAACTAGAAAAGAATAGCTTTATTGCTTTGCCAGGCAAAGGGGGCCACAGCGGGCTAATGCCCTCAAAACCGTGTGTCCCACCCTGGGGGGGCTAGTGAGGAGACTTATCGTGTTCAAGGAGCAGGGCCTGATCAGCTCGTGGGCGTTCTTCTGATTGGTTGGAGGTGAGGTAATTGGGAGTCAGCATCATCAACCCGATGGTTCCAACCGGTCTGGGGTCTGCCTGCTTGTGGGCCGCATACGGTTAACTTCTTCCACCTGCTGGGGGTTTCCGTAGCTGCAAAACAGCCCAAAGGAGGTGGCTCAGAATATTATCTATAGCCCTTAAGGAGGAACTAAAGGTCCTTGGCTTTGTTTAATGGCTAAAGTATTATTATTTTGCCTTGCTTGACTGTTTTCCTTTCTTTCTGCATTTTCTCATTTCTCTGATTAAATTTATTCTTTGACTAAAGATTTTCTACAGACAGAAGGCAGGCAGAGGACATGGGTGGGGATCTATTCTGGGAAGGCCTCATAGATCCTGCCTGGTTCCAAAACCAGATCACTAGACTCTCTTGATTGGATGTTAGAAACACTGTAGAAACAGTAGAAACACTGAACTACACTGGAACACAGACTCAAACAGAAACATGTTTCTCTCATCTCAGTATGCAGAATTAAAGATCATCTTACTTCCTCAGTGCTTTCTGGGTTAGTATAACCTTGCAAATAATCAGCTTCCCTATAAACTTTTAGCAAAGCAAATATCTCAGCCAACTGGCAATCACAGCAATGTTGCATGGGTTCAAGAAGATTCAAGTTCCTCATATTTTAGCATTATGAGCCTTATTTATCAATAGGAAAATTTTCATTTGCATTTGCTTTTCATGTATTTGAAGAGGAGCTGCTATATCTAGTGTTTACAGAAAGTGAGAAAAATAACACTCTCCTTTACAGAGAACACATGTGCCTGACCCCATAGTTATTAAGATATATTTTTCTAAGTTGTTCCTTTCTGATTTGGAGGATACATTTGAATTACTCCATCTGTTCTCATACATGTATCACTGTTTGTGTTAGAACAGGAAGTGTGTATGGGGGAGGGTGGGAATCTGTTAAACATCTTACATGTGACCTGTTCAGCTCTTTACGTTGTTTTTCATTTCACAGTCACAAAATTTGATGATGCTCTATATTTTTCAGAACTTACAAGGGACAGAAATACAACTCAACATGGCTTAGGCAAAAACAATGGTTTATAAAACAGGCTTATATAACCACAAATTCAGGGGCAGCCTGGCTGCAGTCACAGGTGAATTCCAGGGGCTCATATAATATCATCAAAATGCATTCATACTCTCCAGCTCTGAAGTCTAAACAGTGTCATCTTGGCTCAGTTGTCCAGGAATCTCAAATCATATTAGCAAAATGGCTGCCAGCAACTTTTATCTGTATCTCATCAGCCCCAAGAGAAACCAAATTCGTCTTTCAATTACTTCATCGTGTCCCAGGATTGAGTCCACCTGGACCTCTTTGGGTCACATGACCAGCTTTGAGCAAGAAACAGTGCCACGGAGACTTTAGTGCCTGATTAGCCAGACCTGTGTTCTATTGCCTGTTTAGTTTCTTAGACAAGAAACTCTCTACCAGAAACACATGGGCTTACTTTGAGGGTTGGGTAGTTTCCCAGGGAAAATCAGGAATTCTCAGAGAATAGGGGGATGGGCGAAGCATAGGGTTGCTGGATAAAATGACAGGATTCTCATTTAAATTTGAATTTCAGGCGAACAACGAATGTTTTTAGTATAGGTATGTCCCCAATGTTGCATCAGTTTTAGTATAAATAAGTCCCATGCAATATTTGAGACATTCTTACACTGAGAAATTATTCATGTTTCCTTGAAATTCAAATTTAAATGGATGTCCTCTACTTTTATTTGCTAAGTCTGGCAACCCTAAATGAGCAGAAACAGCAGAGGTCCACTACAGAGATCCTATTATTTACATTTTTCACATGAAAATATTTTAGCCCAGAGCAATTTCGTAACAAGCCCCCAAATCATACACATATCACAGATCTTGACAGGATATTGTCTCATGGCTACCTGGTTATAAAGCCCCTGTTTATTCTACTCCCAACCTTACTGATCCCAAACCCCTTAAAATAAGAGGTACCAGGCATTCCCTGGAACTAAGGAACTAATCTTGGCATTCAGCTTAGTAGTGCTTACCTGGGGTTCATTGAGATTAGCTCCTGACTCCAGGAAGATCAGCAAACATTTGCAAGCTTCACTTTTTTCTAAGAATTCAAATCAGCCAATATTGTATAAAACGTGCCTTTTCCCACTGGGTCCCTTGAAGAGAAAGATAATCTGGGAAGGAACACAGAGATTACACAGAAACTGACCTCCATCACACACAGCTTACTGAAAAAGCAATAAGAAAGGGGTTTTTGTAGTGTTGGAGCCAGAGGGTTCCTCGTGACAAGAAGAGCTGACAACTTGGATATTACAGCAGATCAGGAAGGTAAAAACCTAATAGAGGGCTTAAGAAGAAGAAAAATCTTCTTTCATTGGCTTTAAGTACATAAACTAAACACCTAATTTTAGACTCAGTTTTATCACACCAGTGTTACCCGCTTTGCTGTCATTTCAGGAAGCAAAATGCAACTGGTTCCGTTTCGTTTCCCGATACAGCAGATCCATAGTTTTCTTTAATCACCTCACACAAATTGTACATTAAGGTTAAATGAACCTTTATTTTAACGACCGATCTTCTCACTGTGCTTACAAATGTCCCTCTGGAGACAAAGTACAAAGAATTGAGAATGTAGACAGGGAAAGAGCCAAGAGAATGCCTGCTTAGGTGGATTTATTAGCTCATTCAGATAAACATTAGCCCCTGTCACTTACGGACACTCCGTCTAGATGAAACCAAAACAAGAGGTTGCTTCAGACAAAATAGTAAGGTGTAGTAATGAAATCAATCATTGGATTCAGTCGAGGAATAATAATCGGAGTCAGTTAATGATGACTGAGTCCTGTTCAGTCCATCCATGTTTCAAGAATTGAGATAGGCTGGAACCCTTTCCCAGAGTGCTTGCACTTGCACCTGGACAGATGTCTCCTCCAGCAACAGCATACAAAGAAACTAGAAGGAACTAAAAGTAACTACACAAATATTATAACTACAGGCATGGGCGGGGGTGGGGGGGTGGGGGTGGGGTCGGGGGGAGCAATTATGAACAATAAGATACAAAAAGGGCACAAATTAACTGCCGCTTCTGAAGTCCTGGGAGCAAAAGCAGGGTACTCTGCACGCATAGCACCACCAAGGGGGCGGGCAGACCACCTAAGCCACTCTCCAGCCCGACCCACCAGCCCACCTACCCTCACCCCATTTAAGGACCAGTTTCTTGTTTTTGCTCCCTCCTGCTGCCACACAAGCCCCAACGAAGCCTTGCCCGAATTCCTCCTGTGGTCTCCTATCGGTTTCTATTGATTAAAGAGTCCAAGGACCCTAGTTGGTAACAGAACGATCCAGCACCACCAAGTTGACGTAATCAGGAAGAAAACAATCATAACCATGACAACAACACCACTTTCAATGATGTAGACTCTAAATACTTGTATTAGCTTATTTAACATGTGCAACAACTACATGAGGTAGGTTTTATCTTCACATTTTACAGATCAGGAGCCTGGGGCTGCAGGATTTGTAATGAAACTTGCTCAGTGGCAGAGCTGGGGTTTGAACACAAATCTCTTCAGTTTCAAAATCCATGCCGTTTACCACTGCACCATAATGCATCTCTGGGTTGCAAAATAAGTATGAAAGCAAGGTCAGAAAAAGCTTTAAAAAACCTTTTAACAATGTTCGAAAGCATCTTTATTCACACACTGGCGACTCATCAAAATAATGTAAGTAGATGACCTCTAAGATTCTTTTCGGGAAAATAATCAGGGAATCTGTCTTAACTGTGGGACGCAGAGCTTTTACCTGTGCTCTGATGCTCAGGGCTCTCATCTCAGGGCCTGACCTAGCACTTCCTTCCCTGTTTGGCGCCTGAAGGTCCCAACAGAATTCCCCCACCTGGAATGGGCACTGCGGCTCTTATTATGTGGAGAATCTCGGCTGGCTCTTCGTGGCTAACACCCCAAGCAGAAGGGGATGAGACA
Source organism: Phocoena phocoena (assembly GCF_963924675.1). Classification (NCBI taxonomy): domain Eukaryota; kingdom Metazoa; phylum Chordata; class Mammalia; order Artiodactyla; family Phocoenidae; genus Phocoena; species Phocoena phocoena. The sequence continues at coordinate 23,517,980 of NC_089225.1, read as the reverse complement.
CCCTCATCAAACACCACATCGTGGGTGCTGTATTCTCAGCCCTGCTGCTCCTCTCTGTACCCCCTTTTATTTCCAGTCCAGAATGATGCACCAACTAGTTAATTTAAAAACTACTATTCTTCAGGACACAATTAAAGAACCATCCAGACATATATTTTGGAGGTAAAACTCATATAGGGGCTGGTATTCATTTTTCCTGATGCCCCCAAATTCCCAACCTGACCCCCCACCACTTAGCTGTTCAGACCACCAATCCTGATGGACTGGTCAGATAACTAATCACCTATGGCTGTGGGGTTGATAAGGGTGCGTGTTAGGGTGGAAAATAAACCACAGCCATCTGGCTGAGGACTCACAACTTGTTTAACTCTCTGGTCAGTTTTGTGCGTGGTGTTACCTCTCAGATTAACTGTGTGCTCTTTAACAAGGACAATACGGAGTGACCTTAAACCCAGGAGAGTGAGTCCCCAATCCCAAGTGATGAGTACAGAGAGTTATATAAGGAGAACCGTTATTTTTTTTCATGCCTCCTCATGCTTTCACACATGGATGCCATTTCATGTTTATCCAAAGCCAACCTTAGCAGGGTTGAAGGAAAGAGCCTGTACTGGGAACTGAATCCAGAGAACCCTGTTATTATATTGGCTGCCACTAAAAAGGGGGGGATTTGGGGGGAAAAAGCCTTTTAATCCCTTTAAGACTGATTACAGAATTGTAGAAGTTCTCTAGAACTTTGTCCAGATTGCTATGCTTTTCTGATTCCATATAATCTAGTAAGAGGAATCTTTTTACCTAGAAGCATCTGAGTACTTGACTCAGTTCAGGCTGCTGTAACAGAATGCTTTGGTGGGATTGGGTGAGACCGTGTCTCTGGTTTGCAGATGGCTGTGTTCTTGTCAGGACCTCATGGAGGCTGTGCGGAGTGGGTAGGTCTAGTGTCTCTTCTTTTTATACAGGCATCACTCCCATCATAAAGGCCCCATTCTCATGGCACACTGGCATCAGGGCTTCAACATATAAATTTTGGGGGGACAAACATTTAGTCCCTAATAATACTTTCTGTCTAAACATTATTATCATTATGCTCATTAAAAAGTATTTAAGTGTCTGCTAATGTTTCTGTGCCCACAGGAATTCCACAGACAGGGAACTTTCCTGGGTAATTCTTAAACAGTGCTTATTAAGTACTTGCTATGCTCCAAAAACTGTGCTAATACATGTTCTCATCTTTAAAATAACTCTTTAGGGTAAACATTATTACTCCCTCTTTGCAGGTAAGAAGACTAAAGCTCAGTGAAGTTTGTAACTTACCTAAGGTTAAAAAAAGCTAGTTGGTAGATGCAGTAAGATTTAACTCTAAAGAACTAGATTCTGCTTCTGGTCATAGGTATGAACAGAAAATTAGTATCCTTTCTGTATTACTGTGTTGATGAAAGTAATAAACAATCTAAAATAGGAATAGAAAAGATTTTTATTTGAACCAAACTGAGGACTGTAGCCCAGAAACTAGCTTCCCAGATTACTCTGAGAAACTGATCCAGAGAAGCATGGTTTTCAGCAGTTTTATGTCTTGTCAGAACAAAGAACGACATCAAACGAGTCAGGGATATATTCCTTCAAGGTTTCAGAAAAAAAGAAAAAAGACAACAACAGGTCAGCATGTACACAGTGAGTCAGTATGGCCTTGGCACCTGGGAAGGGAGTCTTATTGAAGGAGGACCAGCATTGGCGTCCCAGGAAGGGAGGCATTTAATCTTTATTTTTAACACGATATTCTTTACATCTGGTCCGTGTGCCCCTTAATAATTAAAGCAGATCTACAGTGTTCGATAGACCACAAACAGGCAGCTTTCATTAGCGTAAAATTCAAGTTAACTCACGTATAAGCCGGAATAATTTCCCCATACCTCAATATGTGAAAATTTCTTTTATCAACTGCTAAGTGGAGTAACCTGGACAGAAAATGCAAGAGATGGAGGAATATCATTTCATTCCTCTGATGAAGTATAGCAGAGTTATTAAGGGATTGACAGTTCCGTAGCCAGGGTTCAAATTCTGCTTCTGTTACTAGCTTTGTGACCTTGAGTGTTACCATGTGTTTCTGATGTTCTGACATCTGAGACCCCTGGAGAGGCTGCCCCTCCCAGGCTTAGCCTATTTCTAGAAATATTAAAGGACTCACCTGGAAGTTCACCTTTTCCCTGCAAACCGACCAATACAGAGCCTGTATCCTCAACAGCCTCCATTAGGGGACTCCTACACACCAGGCCACTCTCCGCCTGCCTTAATCACCCCTACCAGACAGCTAGGGGCAGCCCTTACACCCTAGAGCCAGCTGAAATTGTTCAAACTAGCCAACCAATCCTAAGCCTGTTTACCCTGCCTCGCCCATTCCTTGTCCTGGGAGGAGAATAAAGGCTCTGGCCGTGTCTTCCTCCTGCTACTTCTGCCTGCTGACCAGCCCTGGTGCTTCTCTGCGTGGCCTTCCGTGGCGTGGCGTCATCAGTGTGATGTATCTCCTCCACTCGGTAACCGTAAGAAGCTCTTTTTTAAATTACAGTTGTTTCCTGATCTGTTGGCTTTTCCATACCTGAAAGTTAATGAAATCTATGTTTTGAAACACCTTGGGAAATTCATTTAGCCTCTTTGAGCCTCGATTTTTTTCTTTTTCTATGAAATTGTTGCTCACAGGTTTCTCTATGAAAATGTGCAAGAAAGGCTCAGTACAGAGCCAGGCTTGTGGGAAGAATTCAACGGGTAGTATTGATATTATCCTTAATCAGACTATTAGTATTGTTACATAGTACGCCTCTGGAAAGCATGGGCCAAATCTGGTTCACCTCTAGCATGCATCTGTAGTAGCTGACAGAGAGAAGACACTCAAAAAAAGTTTGTTGAATTTTAAGTAAGTTAAGGCGTTTATTCTTCTCAGAGGTCCCTGTGACTGAAATTAAAGACCTAATTAAGCAACCTGCCTTTGTGAGCAGAGTGCTATGAATTAGCAGCACCTTTGCAGGATGGCTGAGCGAAACCATTCATTCTTGGGTATATGTATTTTAATTTATTTTCTAGGTAAACACATGAACATAGCTAAACACACGCAAAAAATAAAGTGACGGGACAGTTCTTCCACGTACACTTTTCTCAATCCTGCACTATAAACTATTAAGAGTTTGGAATTTGGGATATATCCTTTGAGGAAAAGAATTTTTAAAAATGCAATAAAATAATAAATGTTCTTCCCTCAGAGCCTGGTGTCTGCCGGGGACGAATGATTGCCACATTAAGTGGAAAGAGTGTGCATCCTTTATTAACAGGGCTCTTCTAAAATTGCTGCCTCTTCCTTGTTTTATTCTGATTGTGAATTCCAGTGGCATAGCGTAGCAGTGAGTCCTGGTAAGTGAAGTGGAGCCACTCTCAGGAAGGCTTTGGACTCAAATGACAATTAGTGAGGAATGAGATGGTCTGAATTTCTGTCCCATATGTGCAGGCTCTGATCTGCCTCCAACGTGGATTTCTTTGCTCTGCTGGGGAAACGTTACCCAGTGCGCCAAGCAGGAAGTGTTAAGAGCAGATACTGTTGTGTCTGGGCAATCATTTCTTGGAACCTAAAATTCTCTATAATAATTTCAGAACTTATGGTGGCTATGGGGGAACAGGATATGAGAGAGAAAAAATGTGGTGCTGTGGGAAACTCCTAAATACCATCAGCGGTGATGCTGACTGACAAGGTGATGAAGCGGTAATGGCTACAGAATTGCGCACGGATCCCCTCCTCTCCTTAATCTTGCCTCTCAGGTTGCCCTCTCTCTGGGCTGATGCGTATTGGTTTAAAAAGGAACATAATTTCTCTTTTTCCAGGTCATAGAGTCTCCCTTCTTTTCTTGCTGTTTGTCTTTTCACTTGTGTTGCGACATTTAGCCCTTATTTCAATATATATTAGGGCAATAGACAAGTTTGGACCCATATCAAGAACACATACCTTCTTGAGAGTTTGATTTTTTTTTTAGAATTTATGATTTTTTTAAAGTACTTTTAAACACTGATTTTACATGGCCAAAATTGCTTGTTTTTTCCCAACAATGGCTAACTATTAGGGTTGGCCTGAAAAAATAATCTATAAATAATATTAAATCATTACTTACTGTGTGCTAGACACTGTGCCAAGTTTATTGCATTTATTACCTCTTATCATTACAAAAGTTCTCCAGGTTATACGTACGCATGTTACAAACGAGGAAACTGAGACTCAGGTTCAGGTGGGCAGCAAAAGTCACTCAGGTGTAAGTAGTGGCTTATAAACCCTACAACTGAGGTATTTTTCTATCTGCTCCATTTTAGTGCTTCAAATCACTATCATTTTCAGTGAATTCCTAAAGTATGAAAAAAGCATTCATTTGGTTATTTAATATAGACATTCACGTTATTTGTGTCCTTGGGTAGATTAAGAAACAGGAAAAAAGGATAGATTTTCTGGTTGATTCAGATAGGTCTAATTCCATAGCATTTCTGAGGAAAGCTGATCTTTTCAGTCTTGTCCAGGCTCCAAATTGCGTGTCTGTAACTGGATGCTTTTTCATTTCCTGTGGAAACTTTCTCCTCAATTGTGAGGAATCCCAGGAACGCACCAGGCCCCCTCCTGATGTCACAGTCCCCAAAGCTGAGTTAGGGTGGCAGACATTACAGGATTTCATGAAAGCCTGGGATTAGGTGGGCCTTTTGATGAGGCATTTAATTTGGAGTTCAGCTTTAGCACTCTTTCACACAGCAGTTACCGCTGAGTGGTGGATAATGCCTGGGGCCTAGGCCTTTAATCACCGGATGTTTGTTCTGTCTTGCTAGAGTGATTTCTTCAGCTTAGCATAGAAAACAATACACATTATCAAACAAAGCTGCTAGAATGCCAGCGAACAAGCACCTGTCTGAAAAGTTTAATAAAAGTCGTCCACAAAAGGCTCATCCTAGGGATAAACAGTGAAATACAGAGGAAGGAGAGGGCTGAGTTTCTCCCCTCCCCCTGCCCAGGACCCAGGGAACCAAAGGGCAGCCAGCTTTCTGGTTTGTTCCCTCTGTTAGCACCCACATGAACCGAAGGCCATTGTGGCTGTGATTTTCTTTTCCCCCATCTCTTTTTCTTTCCTTTGTTTTTGCTTCTCAAATGTTCAAGGCTTAAAGCAGAGGAGGTTTGCTTGTTGTTTTCCCCCAGCCTTGTCATAAAGTGTTAATGCTGAGAAACTGGAAACCTCTCAGGACTCCTGCCCCTCTGTGGCTTCAGCTGTTCAGTGGTGTCAATCCCAAAAGGCTACATACTGTACAATTCCAACTATGTCGCATTCTAGAAAAGGCAAAAATATGGAGACAGTAAAATGATCAGTGGTTGCCAGGGTATGAGGGAAGAGAAGAGTACATAGCTGGAGCACAGAGGACTTTTAGGGCAGTAAAACTATCTGTATGATACTATAATGGTGGATATGTCATTAAATACGTGTCAGTACTCATAGAATATACAACTCCAAGAGTAAACCCTATTGTAACTATGGATTTGAGGTGATAATGATGGGGCAATGAAAATTCATCAGTTGTAACAAATGTGCCACTCTGGTGTGGAATGGTGATAGCAGGGGAGCTTCGCGTGTGTGGAGAGGTGGACAGGGCAGATGGGGCATATATGAGAACTCTCCCTGTACTTTCCACTCCGTTATGCTGTGAATCTAGAACTGCTCTAAAATATTAAAAGTACACACGAAGATGAAGTGTTAACAAAAATAAGAGAATGTTTTTTTTAATCAACATAGTTCGATGTTATTTTCTAGATATCAAGATAGGTTGAATGATTTATAAATAGATGGATAAGAAATAGATATAAGTACTTGTATAAAATTATAAAGTACATGCTATTTTAATAACAAGGTGTTGACTATTCTGGGTCTTTTGCCTCTCCATATATACTTTAGAACCAGTTTGAGATAGCTATAAAATAACTCGCTGTTAATTTGACTGGGATTGCATTGAATCTATAGCTCAAGTTGGGTAGAACTGACATCTCGACAATATTGAGTCTTCCTATTCACGAACATGGAATATCTCCCTCTTTTTTAGTTCTTTGATTTTGTTCATTAGAATTTTATAGTTTTCTTCATATAGATCTTGTATGTGTTTTGTTTGATTTATATCCAAGTATGTCATTTTGAGGGGAGGTACTAACGTAAATGGTACTGTGTTTTTAATTTCAAATTCAACTTGTTCATTGCTAGGAAAGCAGCTGACTTCTGTAATCGAGCTTTGTATCCTGCAAACTTGGTGTAATCACTTATTAGTTCCAGAAGATTTTTGGTCAGTTCTTTCAGGTTTTCTGCCTAGATGATCATGATATCCATAAATAAAGACAGCTTTATTTCTTCCTAATCTGTATCTCTTTTATTTCCCTTTCTTGACTTATTGTATTGACTATGACTTCCAGTATGATATTGAAAAGGAATGGTGAATGGGGACATCCTGTCTTCTTCCTGATGTTAGTGGGAAAACATCTAGCTTCTCACCACTGAGTATGATGTTAACTATAGGGTTTTTGAAGATGTTCTTCATCAAATTGAGGAAGCTCCTATCCCAAGTTTGCTAAGAGTTTTTATTATGAATGAGTGGATTTTGTCAAAGGCTTTTTTCTGCATCTGTTGATATGATCACGTAATGTTATTGACTTCCATATATTATATATTTTTTGGAATTGATACTTTTACAGTCAATTTCTCTCTGACTGCTTTAATCTTCAGCCCACCCCTCCTAAAGATTGACTTTGCTTCTGTTACGAGGTTAGGCTAGGGCAGATTAATCCAGTCAGGAATTGAGCTAATTTGGAATTGGGTTTCTGTCTTTGAAAACTCCCTATTTCCAGTTTACCTTTATTTCTTGTGTGTGGCCCTCCTATCGTGTGGTCCTTTAAGGTTGGTTACAACTGGAAATCTGGAATACTTAACAAGGCTCTTTCTCCCTAGTGGTTCCTGAGCTCTAAGTTTTGTTGTTCATTCCTGTGAAATAGCCCAAATCCCTGCTCAGATTCTCAGTTTCTCTACCCTCTGCTCACATTCTCAAACTCTGTGCCACAACTTTGAACTAGCAAAGTTTAAAGTGAGAAAGTGGCACAAATATGGGCTTCACCTCTCTGGGATTCCCCTCACTCTATGCTTTTAGCCCTGGACTAACTTTTTGCTTTGTTTCTTTTTTAATCTCCAGTAGTGAATTTAAATATATTTAATAATATATTCGTGTTTTTATTTACTGAAGGAGATTTGGTCTGAATTGTTTGTCCACCATTGCCAGAAATGGGATTTTTGTTCTTTGTTTTTGAAAGATATTTTAGCTAGGCAAAATTTTTTTGACTGTCTTTTTTTCTCAGAACTTTGAAGTCATTGCTGTTGTCTCTGACATTGAATAATGCTGGGAGAAATCTCAGTCTCACCTTGACGATGGATTTGAGTTTTCTGCTTAGGTACCTAGCCTAGGTATCTAAAAATAACTTTTCTGTTCCTGACCTTTTACAGATTGCCTAGTGTATGTCTTTGTATAAAGCTTTCAGGATATATTTTTCTTAAAAATGAAATAGAAATTTTTTGATATACAAATTTTTGTCTTTAGAAATTAAAGTATTCTTGCATTGTATTTTTCCTATTTCTTGTAGTATTCTCTACCAGTTAACATTGTGGTATACTGTTGTCTGTTGAATTTCTTTAACTTATTTTTACTGTCTTTGTTTTTCTTATTTTCTGTGTTTATATTATGTTTTACATCTATGTCAGTAATTTGAATAACAGAAATATTCTGTTACTTTCTAATTTATTTAAATGTATAATGTTTTTGGTTTTCTTTCTCATAACAATGGTTTTTGTACTAGTTCCCTTCTTATGCATCATTTTGTTTTAATATGTTGTCTTTTGAGTTCTTTTTGCACTAAGATTTTATAATTTGAAACAGTGAGAGACATTTACTTCTGATCTTTGAATTTTATTTTCATTTATCATGGACTTGTTTTCTATTATTTGCTTACACAGTGCATTTGTTAAGGTAATGCTAGCTGCCATAACAAAGAAATAAAAAATACCTATAACGTTTCATATGCAATATAAGTTTCTCTCTTATATGGGCATTCCTGAGAGTAGACAGCTCTGACAGGTTTCCTCCCAAGAACCCAAGCTCTTTCTCTGTTGTGGCTTTACCATTTTCAACCCGTAATTTTCAGAGTCAACGTATTTGTCTGTAGCAAGCTGGTAAAATGCAAGCAACCATATTGTATCTAATGTGGAATTTTTGAATGGGCCAGTTCGTTCTTCCTTCTTCCTTTTACCCTCCCTTCTCTTTCTTTCTTTCTTCTTTCATCCTTTCTTTTCCTTTTATTTTTTCTTTAGCCTAGCCTAGTAGCCAAGGTTGCTTTATTTTCTATTTTGCTCCTTTTGGGGAGTCTGTATCTACACATTCTATTTCTTCTGATACATTGTGGTTAACTTTTAGACACACCCCATAGAAGTATATCTTTCCTTTATTATTTTATTTTTATTTTTCATCATGAGCTCTAGTGAGAGCTGAATACTTTGTATTATTTCCATTTTTCTGCAGCCTGAGGAAATGGCAAAGAAATGGGTAAAACTTAGCTGAGGTGTTGTGTATTCTTAGTTGGAATAGTTTTAATCTGTTCTCTCTCCTGAGACTTTCATAATGGAAATAATGAAGTAGTAACATGTATTACTGTGGCTAGGGTGAACTGGTTACACCATTCTGATGGGAATAGACCAGAGAGATTGGTTTTATTGCACTTAATCTAGGTGGGGGAGGGAGGGATGCACTATTTCCTTGGCAACACACCTTTATATAGCCCTCAGGCTTTTCCATCTCTACAAGAAGGTTAGTTCCCTACTTCACTTTTTTCAATTACCTATTATAGGGATCTACAGTCTTCTTTCCAGCATTCTTGTCATTATAATCCAGAATTTCCAAAGTGTTCTCAAGTATGCAAGTTGTTCAGTTCCTCTGGATCCTTAGAAGCTAGAGTAAAAACCCATTACCATACAGTCACATAAAGCAAAATAAACATGTCACCTCATGTCCCCTGACTATAAAGAGGGCAACAAGTAATAGATTCCTGATAGATAAGAAGCCACCTTACTGTAAAAAATGTTCTACCTACATCTCTAATAAAGGAAAAGTGATTCCTAAATCTTATTCCCTCTAATTAGGCTTTTAAATTATTTCCTTTTGCCAAAGCCACACAGAAAACTTAGGGCTCCCCTAAGGAAAAGATTGCCTTGGATAAATTGGATCTAGCCTGGCATTAAGTGAGGGTTTCTACCTCAAAACTCTCCTTTTGGCAACCCAAATAATATATTTAAGGGTAAGACATTTATAGTCAATTTAGATTTATTAATGAAAAAAAAGAAACAACTTTTATGTTCCCAAATAGAGGAACAATTATGTAAACAATTGTAGTTCTCAATCATGGAAGGATTGTGATGCCTGAAAATGCTTAAATAGTTGTAAATGACATAGCAAAAACTGTGATAAAATGTCATAGCAAGTTGTCAAGTCTGCAAAGTCAGATACAATGTCTGCTCTTCACCATTTTATCCCTATGCCTATTACAGTGTCTGGCTGTATAAATGGACTGGAGGAACAGATAAATGAAAGGTCAGATCTGACTATAGTTGACCCCTGAACACGTGGGGGGGGTGCTGACCCCCGCACAGTCAAGAATCTGCATATAACTTTAGAGTCAGCCCTCCATATCCAAGGTTCCACATCTGCAGATTCAGCCACCCACAGACCCACAGATCATGTAGCACTACAGTACGTTTTTTTTTTTTTTTGGATTTGCTTTTGTGTATTTTGTTAACTTTTTCCATGTAACAGATTTCCCTAGAACTTTGTGGTAAAATTATCACACACTTTCTGTGGGTCAGGAACCTGGGCATAGTTTAGCATGTGCCTCTGACTCAAGGTCTCTTAAGGGGTTGCAGACACACTGTCAGCTGGGCTGGAGGTCTTATCTGAAGACTTCACTGGTGAAAGATTCATTTCCAAGCTCACTCATGTTCTTGGTAGGATTCAGTTCCTTCCAGGTGGTTGTTGAACTGAGGGCCTCAGTTCCTCACGGGCTATTGGCCAGAGATGCCTTTAATTCCTTGACACATGGGCTCCCCCATTGGGTACAGTACGTATTTATTGAAAAAAATCCACATATAAGCAGATCCATGTAGTTCAAACCCATGTTCAAGGTCAACTGTACTTTCCTTCAAGAAAAGGCAGATCAGGTGATAGGTGGTCAATGTAATCAATTCCAAGACACCACTCCCAAATAGAGGTACGTATCTAAAGGACACTACCTAAGATACTACACAAATTAACTTTTTTTTCTCCAAATGGAATTTGAAGTTTTTGAGTCTTCTTAATGAATTCAGTCCATTTAAAAATCTCAAAAGAAATATATCACATTGAAATTCTACCAAGTTCTAAGCAGCCACATTCTTTTTTTCTTAGCTCAGCTCCTAATTACTATAAAATTTTAACAAGTAGTTCACACATTCAAAATTCTGTGCTCTGCTCTTCAGATACCCCAAATCCTTTAATCATCTCAGCACTGCCAGCTGTGTCGGCACAGAACCAGGGAGGAGTACCGTAGCCAGTGAGGAGTGGAGTGGCCCAGGGCTTCCTTCTTTCAAGCCTAGAGTAGCAGACAGGATGCAAAGTAAATCACAGTCACAAAGCTTGGGTGTGTTTTTCAAAGACCAACTGAATATTTAATGAAAGGGGAAAGTTTTCAATAAGCTGAAGAATCAGAGAAACCGAAAAAGTTTGAGACATTTCTCTTTTAGAAGAGTCAGGAAATAGCAACTTTGAAATCAAAGAATGTTGAGCGTTTTGAATACATGGTCAGGTATTTTTAAAATACCGACTCTGCAAAGTTACCTGTAAGCGTACAAAGAAGGAGAACAGTATGACAGTTTTCATTTCTCAGCACTTCAAAGTTTATTCATCTGATCATCAGAGTTTTGTGAATTATTTGACTTATACTCAATGAGCTAATAATTCATAAAAGAGATATGTTGTCCATTCATTCATTCTTCATTCAGCAGGTGAGTGTAGAGTTGCTTTCTAAGCACAGGAGAAAAATACACACCCAGACCATGTTGTGCACAGGCAGACAAATGAACAGATAAGTAAGTACAGTAAAATTCTGGCTGGCTATCAGGAAAAGACACATAGTTTGATCCCTACCTCATTCTGTGAAGTAAAATAAATCCAAAATATTCGTGTGGCATTGCTTAAAATGCATACAGAAAGACTCGGCTTAAATGTTTATGCCTCACTTTTTGAATGGTGGGAACAGACAAAAATAGTTAAGCAGGAAACATGCTATTATATGTAAAGACTTCAAGTTCTTCCAGGTTTTCTAGGGGCCAGCCAGCCAGCAGAGGGAGAAGAGTGTGATTACCTGTGTTTGCATCCCAGCTCTGCTTCTTTCCAGCTGGGCGAACTTGGCTAAATTATTTAATTCCACATACCTCATCATCCTGAAAGTTGAACAGTAATAGCACTTAGGGGGTTTGTCTGGGAAGTCCAATTCATTCGTAAGTCCAACAAACTTAGCCTAGGTACCCAACTAACACAATCAGCCATATAGTACTGTACTGTAATAGGTTTATAATACTTTTCACACAAATAATACATAAAAGACAAAAAATAAAACATTTTAAATCTTACAGAGCAGTACCTTAAAGTACAGCAGTCCAGTACAACAGCTGGCATCCAGGGGCTGGCATCGAGTGAACAGGCAAGAAGAGTTACTGACTGGAGGAGGGAGAGGAGATGGGAGATGGTAGAGCTGAAGGATGATTAGTAATAGGAGACAGAGGGCAAGCTGCAATTTCACTCACGCCTGACGTTGACAGAAAGCACGTTCACATCTTTGAAAGTGTGGAACTTTGAAGGTTCGTATGTAGGGGACTTACTGTATACGCAAAATGAATATTTAAATAAAGTAGTGAAACAAAGGTAGAAAAAAAATCCCCAGAAAGCCGAGATACCAACAACAGGGTTACAGGAATATATCATGTATTTGAAATAAGCTTGGAACTGGCAGAAACTAAAGAATTTCTGCTCAACTCAGCAACATAAGTATATGTGAATATTCTGAGAGTTTTGCCATCATCAGTATGACTCGGCTCCAAACTCCCAATCTCTATTTGCTTCTATTACAAGTTACATATTCCCTGAAGGAAAAGGCGAATGGGCCCCATCTTTATTTGGCTGTGGGCAAGAGGAGAGGGTGATATTAAGCAGACCTGGGCTAGTAGCACCCTCGCCAGTACTCTCAGAGAAGAGGAAATAGTTTTGAGCTAGGAAGACACACCAAGATATTCATACTACATCAAATGTCCAGTTTTCTTTTATTATTCTCCATCTTTTATTCCCAATTTAGAACATTTGTTATTTCTTTTGTTGAAATTACCTTCTTGCATGTATCTCAGGAAAAGCCAGACAGGATTTATCTAGTTCCATGCTAGTCATTTTTCTTCAGTTGTTCTAGTGGTGATAAGTTTTCTTAAAACATTTATTTGAAGAATCATCTAGATCAATTAAGTAAAAAACTAACAATGAGACTTTTCACATTGTTTCTCTATGAGTCTTATATCATTAAATTAAAAAGCAGTTCTAGGCTTACAATGAGTAAGCCCAGTTTAGCTCACAAATAATTACTAGGTAGGTCATGTGAAATTAATTTTTTAAAAGTTACATTATGAGGCAATTAATTTTATCTCAGTTACCTAGATTTGTCCAAAGAAATTCTTGAACCTTAATTATTTGCCACATACTGTCAAATTCAACAATTCTATAGCATTAAATCAAGAAAGTAAACAACTTTAAAGATATACATATTAGGAGTAAAAATATTAATTGCAATTTATCAGTTTCTCATTGTTAATATTTCATTGCTGGCTTCATGAGGAAATTAGATTTAATAATCCATATAGTTTTCTCATGCTACCATTGATAAAAATGGTACAGTAGAAGGATCATTGGCTTTAGGAGTAGACAAACTGAATTCAAATCTTAATTCTGCTCTTTTAGCAGGCATATAATTGTCTTCAATTTCCTTAACCACGGTGATCTCATTTGAGTCACATATCATACAAAAATGATGTATAACATGATGTGTTATGAGATAAATTGATAATGAAAACATTAAGGCAGAACCTCACACATAGTGGTTGTTCCATAAATGGTTACACTTATAAGTTTTTCTTATATGAGAAGGAATGAACAGAAATGCTGACACATGGCTGAACATAAAGGATAGTGAATGAATCCTTGCTTAAGAAGGGGGAGGGGAGAGAATGAGAAGGAACAGAGAGAATTTTATGATTAATATCAGGAGACATCAACAAAGGTATGGAATAGACAATCTTAAAAACAGCAAATGGAAGACGAGAAGAAAAGCTCATAGTTTTCTATTTCCAGAAGCTGTATTCTTCTTCAAATATACAGAATCTGTGGTGCTTTAGAAATAACAGAATGCTCTTTGATAATTTTATCTATGTTCTGTGGTGATAAATAACCTTTCTTACGGCCCCTATGTCAGATAACTTAGACTAAGTATCAAATAACTCCCTAAATCTCAGTGACTTCAACAGAAGTTTCATTTTTGCTCAAGCTATATGTTCATTTGGGGTTAAATTTAACTCCTTTTCTTCGTTCTGGGACACAGGATGAAGGCATGACCCCCATTTGGGACATTTCCAATCTCATGGCAGAGGAAGAAGGGAACAGTGACAGAAGGACAGGATAGTTCCAAAAGCTTCTACTCATCAATAATACCCATCACTTCCGCTCACATTTATTGGGCAAAACAAGTTATGGGTAAGACCGAAGTTAATAATCTGGGATATTTAGTCTTCCCACAGGAAAAGTAGAGAATTCGTTGTGTAGTAATATAATAATCTAAAAGAGGCTCCATCCCTTTCTTCTCTTCCCAGAAATAGTCTTATGGATTAGATAAGTACTTAAATACTGCTATGGCCGTAATTTGATACTCTGCTTTTCGTTAGCAGTAGAATGCAGTATCCTTTCACTGTATGTCAGGTATATCCTAAACAAACAAGAATTCTCTCACATGTCTGGTGATGATCTCAAGATATATAAAGGGTTGAACACTGGCCTTTATCATGCTATCAAAATATTATCTTCAGCTGACATGAATTGTTATACTACCAAAATATTTGGAGAACTATTGAAACCCAATTCTGAGGAAAATTTCTGAAGTCTAAAACATGTAAGAGTTAGGAAAGAAAAAAAAAAACTTTAGAAGGAACTAGAGAAAACTAGCCTTGTTAGTTCAGCAAGTTCATCGCTGATATCTGCCGGCTAGAAAATTAAGCAAAAAATTGACTCAGCTTAGGAGAACTGTTGTTCTGATTGGCATATGTTGCATTAAAAAAAAATTCTAGAATTGGCTATTAATTTTGGGGGGGACCCATCCAATTACACTTGGAAGTCACTCTTTTATGGTATTATGATAGTAGCTATGGCCACCCCCCCCACTATTTCACAGTAATAGTTTATTGAAAAATTTGACCAATCGCTCTGTCAGTATACATTAAGCTTTCCTGTGTGCTAAGCATTGTGATATGCATGGGAACGATCTCTGACAGCTTCCAGTATTAAGGTTACTCATTGTATTAGGAACTTGATTAGCTACCTATGTATAATGTTTCACCTTGCCTTATTGTCATGAATTCTGAAGGTTCTGAGATTTTACTCCTCTTGCAGACTAGCAAGTTAACCTGCCACAGTTTTATGGATGCTGGTAGATTACATACAGAGACTCCTGGTTCAGAAAAGGACTGTTTATTACTCATAGTAATAGTGATAGCTAGAGTAGTTCCCTTTTTTTTTTTTTTTGCATCGTGAGTCCAAATCCCAATTCCTGTGTGGTTACGTGAAGAGGAACAGAAAGCACTTGCACATGTTTTACAGGAGACAAACTGTGATTAGAACCCTAATATTTTGTAATAGGAACTAAGCATGCCTGTCCTTTGCTCCATTATATTTGACAGTAAGCATGTTTTCTCTTAGCTCTGGTGTGTGTGTGGGGGGGGAACACTGTATTTTCAATGCTGTTCTCTCTACAAACATCTTTAAAAGGATCAGAATAAATGACTGTAAATTCCTCCTTTTATAAGACATGCAAAAATATGAGAGGTCCCTGGAGAATTCTTTCCCAACAGTATCTGCTCCTCATTGGTACTCATCTTGTCTTCTGGCGAATTTCCCCATGAGTACGCCACTGTTTTTCATGCTTATTGATCTGAACAATGTAGGATGGGACCAAGTCCATTGATTTGCTTTATATGCCTTAGCTCTTTACTGTAGTTACAGTTGATTTTTACATTTTTTTGTCTTTTAACCTTCATACTAGCTTTTTAAGTGGTCAATCCACTGTGCTTACCATATATTTGCCTTTAGTAGTAAGATTTTTTTTCTTTCATATATTTTCTTATTTCTAGTTATGGCCTTTTTTTGCTTAAAGAAGCCCTTTTAATATTTCTTGTAAGGCTGGTTTAGTGGTGATGAACTCCTTTAGGTTTTGCTTGTCCTGGAATTCTCTCTCTCCAATTCTGAATGATAACCTGACCAGGTTGAGTATCCTAGATTGTAGCTTTTTTCCTTTCAGCACTTTAAATGTTATCACACTGAATGAAAGAGGTGGGAGAGTTGGGTGAAATAGGTCAAGAGGATTAGGAGGTACAAACTACCAGTTATAAAATTATGAAATAAGTCACAGGGATGTAAGGTACAGCTCTGGGAAAATAGTCAATAATACTATAATAGCTTTGTATGGTGTGTGATATATAAAAATATCACTGTTGTACATCTGAAATTAATGTAATGTTGTAAGTCAACTATGCTTCAATAAAAAGAAAAAGAATGCATCAGCAGGACTCCAACTAGCAGGAGGCAGCCAGTCTGCAATATTGACCATTCCCCACAGCTGGACTCAGCCAGCCGAATGAATTCCGTAAATCTTCAGGGTCTATTACAGAAATACAAGTGATTTTCTTAAAAATATGCGTTGACCTTTCTACTTGGTCCCAAATCGTAATCCAGGTACAATAAGGGGCATCAGTGATTTCAAGTTTCATCTTGTCCCACAAAGAGGAAGTCTGTGGCAATTCTAGCCCATATCACACCTCTGGCCATTGAGTTGTTGCTTACCTGAATGGATTTTAGAGCTGAGATGGTATGATTGATCATGTCAGCCAAGTTAAGGGCCAATTTCATACAATCTTTCCTAACTGTATATCTCCCATTATAAGAATAACTGCCCACAGGGTGTATATAAATAATGAGCCATTTATCTCAAGAAATCTGAGTAAGTAAGGGTGACCAGATTTGGGGGAGATTTCCACAGTTATCTGAGGGTTATATGGTCTACTGATAGTGTTTTCTTAAATACTTGAAGGTCTTCTGAGGTCAAGTCATCGTGCTTTCAGGAGGAAGTCAAGTTAAAGCCTGACTTACACACAAGAAGCAAATGGACATGGTACCCTTGGGAATAAAGTGCTATTTACAATTGTTGGTGCCCCCAAAGTAAAACCTCCATTGGTCAGGGTCACAGGTTAACAGGGCATCCAACATGGTCATTTGTTTAGTCGATAGATCTTAGGGTCCCCAGCTCAGTTAGATGAGAACTTGTCTCAATTATATTTGGAGGAACTGCTTGAGGGAAGCCTGTCCCGTTTGTCTGTGCTACCAGTTGGGAGGAATTAACCTCATGGGACTGAGGAAGGGCTTTAAGAATGGAGGTGGGAAAAAGATCCACATGTGTTGACAGATGTACTAAATGGGAGATATAGGAGATGCTTTTTCCAATAGACTTCTCTGTGAGGTTAAGAAAGATGGTGATCAAATCATGGTCACAGATACCTGGTGGGGGTTGGAGGATGGTACCTCAAGTGGTCAGTTCAATTTAAAGCTCTTACAGCATTTTTGGAGGACAAAATCAGGAGATTTTCCTTTGTGAAAAGGCTCTAGAGGTAGTTGTGAAAAACAAAGATTGTTAACATTCCTCCCTTCTGGTGTCGGAGCCATTTCTCACTCTGGTGCCAGGATGTTGTTCTCTCTCCACTGCCACAAAATCAGTGTGCCCCATTTCATTATCAGTAACTTCACTTTTTTTTTTTTTTTTTTTACAATTATCCCCTACTCACAGCTAGACTTCTCATTGAGAAAGCCATGTATGAGAAAAAAGGGCATTTTTACAAAATTACAGAAACCTATTATGTTCCCCAGTTTGGCCTGGATGGGCCACTGCAGGGGGACTCAGTGAGCAATGTAGTCAACCATTATCCTGATAAAGGACAATGTCAATCCAACAAGAGAACTCAAGTGGTTGAACCAGAATTAAGTTTATGTCCTTTATGCCCCCTTTTGGCTGCCATCCAAAGAGTATACCAACCAAGCTGGTCTGGGCTTTCCCTTAGGGGAAGGTAAAAAGCTTCATGCCCAGGAATGGTAAGGGAGGAATCCTGAATTTTTAAAATAGGTTTGTATAACCTTCTACCCCATTGATTTTGATCATTACCCAAGAAACAGCTGAAAGGAGATGATACTTTTCTGGGGATAGTTGCATTCAGCGTCCAAACTGCCTTACTCTAAGGTAGGTTGGAGCAGGAAGAAATGAGAAAGGTAGAATTAAAAACTGACAAACAATTTCAGGGAATGATTTTGCAATGCACAATATCAGATATATGTGGATGGAAGGAAACATTGAAATTTCATCAAATATCTTGATAATCAACTCATTAAGTGATTTTTTTGTGATAAAAAACACTTATTAGACTGCAAATGATTTGGAAGGCCAAATACATGACAAGGATTGGTTTCAAAGGACACAACTGTGGCCAGATACAGCTGATCATACAGGAACATCATGACAAAAAGTGTAAAGAGTACTGAAACACCACTGTTAGCCTTCAGAGGGAGTCAAAGCTTTGATCTAGTCAAGCTATATGAGTGGGTAAGAGCTATGCTTTGTCCAGTGTGGTTTCCCACGCTACAAGACAAATGGGTCAACTTTTGTCATGAGTAACAACTCTGGCAAGTGGTGGTAACAGAAATGGTACATGGGACTACCCTTGTGGCCCAGTGGTTAAGAATCCACCTGCCAATGCAGGGGTCGTGGGTTTGAGCCCTGGTCTGGGGAGATCCCGCATGCTGCGGAACAACTAAGCCCATGTGCCACAACTACTGAGCCTGCACTCTAGGGCCCGCGAGCCACAACTGCTGAGCCCGTGTGCCACAACTACTGAAGCCCACGTGCCTAGAGCCTGTGCTCCGCAACGAGAGAAGCCACTGCAATGAGAAGCCCACACACTGCAACGAAGAGTAGCCCCCGCTCGCCGCAACTAGAGAAAGCCCGTGCACAGCAACGAAGACCCAACGCAGCCAAAAATAAATAAATAAATTTATATATTAAAAAAGTGGTACATAAAAAATGGAGTCCTTGCAATTGTGTCCAGCCTATGATGGTGGCTGTGTTGCCCTATCTGGTATGATGCTGAATTCAGGCAGCAGTGATGGCAATCTGAATAGCACAAGCTCTAGCCGTCAGTCTTATCAAAGAATGGACCCTGACCATGGTCATCTACATGAGTAACCAAGATGGCTCCATTAATAGCCATGATTTGTTTTCACAGTTTGTGGCCCCAAAGAGGGTTTACTTTAGTCTACCAGTATGTAATGTAACAAGTGGTAGACCAAACAGCTAGGCTATTGGCAAGAGCCCAATAGCCAGTAAAAAATAAGAAGGTTCACCAAGGCAAGTATTACCCGCCAAAGAAAGCGATCGCATCCATTTTGGTTCTTCATAGATGGTTGAACAGCACCGTTGGGTTTCAGCTTAGGTGTGCCATCACAGCAAAGACACACAGCCCAGGCAGTGTATTGAGAGGACAACTGCACCAGTTGTGCTCTCAGTACACTGCCTGGGCTGTGTGTCTTTGCTGTGATGTTGCTTCAGACAGTGGAGTAAAGCATAAAGATTCCCCCAAAGTGATAGTTGTCAGATTAATATAACGCCAAGTTGCTGCCTGGGACAGGCTTCCATTTGGCAAGTGAGACTTGATGGGCCCTTTCACAACCTGTTAGCCATTGAGTCTAAACTGACCCATGCCAAGATGGGACTATCGGGCTGGAGAGTCATTAAAGCCGCCATAGGGCCAAGGTTCAGTATCAACAAGAACCCGATAGCAAGCCAGTAGCTGCTTTTCCTTAAGGATGTTCCTGGTAGCCGTGGGAAGAAGTGGCAAGTCCAAAACCCAAAGGAATGCCTGCAGATGGAGGCTGTCTCTCTTTGCAAGGGGATCCAATCGACAGAATCATCAGTTACAGAGATTTGTAGCTTAAAGGGTCATTAGAGAAATCCAAGCAAGATGAATATAATGAAAGCTATACCCAGGCACAAACATAACCAACCTGCTGAAATCTAGGGATTAAAAAGAAATTCTTTCAAGAAGTAAGAGAAAAAGTGATACATTACATAAAGAATAATAACCATAATAGCCAACTTCTTGTCAGAAAAAGGTCAGCAGAAAATGGAAGGGCATCTTTAAATTGCTGAAAGAAAAAAAAATCTTTATCTAGAAAAACTATCCTTCAAACCAGAGGGCAAAATAAAAATATTTTTAGATTAAAAAAAAAAAGAATTCATCTCAAGCGCCTTGTGTTGTAAGAAATGCTAGAAAAACATCCTTCAGTCTAAAGGAAAATGATACCAGATGATAACCTGAATCTCCAGAAACAAAAATCATGGGCAACGGTAAATACAGAATACTATATATATAAAATACCAATTTCTTCTCTTAATTAAAAAAACCCATATATTTAAGACAAAAATTTAACACTGTATATGTTAATATATATGGATATGAATATATGATAGCACAAAAGGCAGGGTGTTAAATGAAAATATTGTTACAAAGTTCTTATACTTTACACAAAATATATATTTTAAGTATATTGTGATAACTTAATGATTCATACTGTAACCCCTAGAGCAACCACTAAAAAAAAGCAATACAAGGAAGTACAGCAAAAAAGCCAAAAGATGACTCAAAATGGAATACTAAAAGTATATTTGTTTAACCTAAAACTGGAAAGGAAAGAAGGAACAGAGTGACAAACTGATGATCCAAATAGAAAAATATTAAATGGCAGATTTAACACATGCATATTAATATATAGGTGGGCATCAGCTCGGTGCTTTGTCATCACCTAGAAAGTGGGATAGGAAGCATGGGAGGGAGACGCAAGAGGGAGGAGATATGGGGATATATGTATACGTATAGCTTATTCACTTTGTTATACAGCAGAAACTAACACAATAATGTAAAGCAATTATACTCCAATAAAGATGTTAAAAAATAAAATTTTAAAAAAATGTGAAAGAACTTAAAAAAAAAAGGCAGAAATCAGGCTAGATAAAAAGCAAGACGCAACTATTCTCACAGAGATGCATTTTAAATATAGAGTAATTTGTACTTGATATTCTCATTGACAATAGTCACACTATCTTAGCTAAACTTAAGTCTATAGTTTGCAAATATATAGGTAAAAAGTGTAGAGATTTAGAGAGTCAGACTGGAATTTATTGTTATTATCACAAGAGAGCAGTCCTAAGTCCTACAGAGAAAAACATGAAAATCTGAAAGAAGAAAAAACTGGAATGGGGGACAAATTGGATACAAAATGGGATGAAAGTGTGAGAAATGACTTAGGACTTATTACAGAGGCATTTTGAAATTAACATTGAGCAGCGTTTTTTTGCCCAGTGATTTTAGTGGTTAGCATAAAGAGAGTAAATATAGTTTTGTGCATTTGATTTCTTCTCCCTCTTTCCCCCGCTTTTGACCTCAATTAGTGACAAATATGTTCCAGAATGGGGAGAAGCTACCATCCAGAGCCTTAAATTGTAAGAAATGGCAGAATTCAAGCAATTCATGAGAGAAGAGAAATTAAGTTTCTACCAATTTTGTTCATAAAGGTGTTTTTTTTTTCCTCCTATTCCTTAATTAAATTTCCCCTTCTAGTACTGTCAGAATGCTCAGCTACCTTTTTCTCCTTACTAATTCTTACACATAATCTTACATGTAATGGAAAAGCTTATCTTCCCCAGGATGTAAAACTCCAGATACAAAATTTAGTCATAGTACAAAGAATCCATAGTGTGTTCGCCATCTCAACTCAGTATACAGAGACATGCACGTTATCACATTATGAGAATCCGAAGTGAATTCCACACATACAAACCTATTCAATTTCAGTATCTCTACCTTTTGAATAAATGACACCTAAAATCAAATCTGCTTTGGTTTTTCCGTGAAGCAAAAATAGGATTCATCCTATAGGATGAATCCTATTTTTGATCCTATTTATGATCCTATGATAGGATTCATCCTATAATCATTCTAGGGACCCGCCTGGAGGGAGAGAATGTTGTGTTCATTACCCTTTATATTTGTTATTTCTTGGCCAAGTCTCATGGAGATGTTTTCTGAACAGATCTTTTGATTTTTTTTTTTTTAATGTCAGTGGTGCCCCTATGTTCAGATTAGTTTTATAAGCTCACAGCAGGATAAAAAATAACCTCATGGGGAGAATATCCCTGAAAAAGAGACATTAATAATCCAAATAAACCCACTGTCCTGAAGAGATAAGATATGAAGAAATGAGTAGAAGGCTGAATGTAAATTGAACAAGAGACATCAGGTACACAAAAGACTATTCTAGGAAGGAACCTACCTAGTATTCTCCATTTGAATACACACAGTGTTAGACACTGATGTAGTGATTTACTAGAGTAAGCATTGCTAAGGCTGATAAGAGTTCCTGTATCTTCCAAAAGCACATATCCTAAGTCTTAAAACATATTGCATTACAAAGTCAGTTGAGAGAGCACCATATAAAGTAATTCTACGGTTTTCTTCCTTTCCCAATCCTGCTGAGATGTCATGAGCTAAAGCAAGGAGACTTCACATTCGATGGTAAATAGAAAGTATTTTGGAATGTAAATCTGTTTCCATAGTGTTAAAAAGTACAGTCTTGGATAAAATATATATTTTTGGAATAGTTATTGATTTTGTGTCTTGGGCTATATATTATTCATTTGTGTGGAGTGTAGAGGACAGAAGCCTTATTAGGACTGTGTTCTATACACACGACTGCTTACCTGTTCCATCCACTCAGGGCACCAGAGTTTTGACTCTAATTTTATAAGATGGTTTCCATTCAATCCTGTATCACAACAGGGAGGGCTCTTTAATTTGGTAGTGTATGAGAGGACAAAAAAGGACCATAAGAACTACATAACATTTCATGTGCCCACATATAATGAACTCTAAAGTAATTCAATGGCTTTTGGTGTTTTTTTGCTGTTCTAATTACCAAGGAGCAGATAATTTCTAACCGTGTAATAAGGGTCTAGTTCTGCTCTTCTCTGTGTTCTCTTTTTGGCTATGTTCAAAAAGAGAAGTCTGCTTCTTTCTTTAGGTTCTAATGCCTTATTTTGTTTTCACTTTTGCTCATGGGACAGCCTTTAGCAGTTGATTTCCATAGAAGCTGTATTTTACTCCCGTGAGTTCTGCTCAATGCTAGCTTCCAGTTTTTCATATTATCAAAAATAGATGTGGGGGGCTTCCCTGGTGGCGCAGTGGTTGAGAGTCCGCCTGCCGATGCAGGGGACACGGGTTCATGCCCCAGTCCGGGAAGATCGCACATGCCGCGCAGAGCGGCTGTCCGGAGCCTGTGCTCCGCAATGGGAGGGGTCACAACAGTGAGAGGCCCGCATACCGCAAAAAAAAAAAAAAAAAAATAGCTGTGGGCTCTTGCAAGCTCCTCCCCTCTCTCTGAAGCCTGTGGCTGTGCTCTCTGTCATCTGTGTCCTCTCTGTGAAGTCAGTATTATCCTGGGTACTGTTGAGATGGGAGGGGCATTTCAAAACCTCTTCAGTGGAGAAAGTCATTTTCTGCCCAGAGACTTTATAGAAAAGGCACTGCACTCTAAACCAATGTAATAAGATGTTTCAAAATTGTGAGACTCTCTTTTGGTTGATACTGGGAAGTCTCCAGTACCTTGGAGGTGGTTGAGAGCTATAGATACTTCCCTTACAGACTCACTATGAGGTAGTAGGTTACAGTGAAAACAGATTCTGTTATGCACATCAGGATTTGTTAGCAAGCGTGCACAAAAATAATCATGGAACGTGTTCGGTAATATTGATGTGGTCCCAGGTCTCTGTCCATTTCACTGTTCCAACATCGCCGTATGTGATGACTAAAGGCAGATGTGACATCATTCTAGAGGCAGCACTGACAATGTTATAGTTGGGGCAGATGTCAAATTCTCTGATAGGCGATTATGATGGTTAATTTCGTATGTCAATTTGACTGGGCCATGGGGTGCCCAGATATTTGGTCAAACGTTATTCTGAGTGTCTCTGTGAGGGTGTTTTTGGATGTGTTTAACACTTAAGTCAGTAGACTGGGTAAAGCAGATTGCTCTCCCTAATGTGGGTGGGCCTCAACCAATCAGTTGAAGGCCTGATAGAACAAAACAGCTGAAGTTCCCCCAAATAAGAGGGGAATTCCTTCTGCCTAAATGCCTGTGAGCTGAGGCATGGGTTTTATCTTGACTTCGGACTCAGACTGAAACATCAGCTCTTCCTGGGTCTCAGACCTGCCTGCCTTCCAACTGGAGCTTTCACCATCAGCTCTCCTACGTCCAGCTTGCCTCCTGCAAATCTTGGATCTTGTCAATCTCTGTAATTGCTTTAGCCTGTTCCTTACAACAACATAATCTCCTGTTGGTTCTGTCTCTCTGGAGGATGCTAATATAGTGATAACATACAGGTCTCATTACAGAGTCCTAAGCCTAAGACAACATTCTGTAGGACTGGGTTTGCTGTCTCTTATTCTCTGTTCTTACAAAGGTGCTGGAGTGGGCCCTGCTGCCATGAGCAATAACTCTCCTCCACACTCATATTAAATGCCACTCAGTTCGCTGATGAAAACACATTGTATCACCCAGTATGTTAACTTTGAAGGGCCCTGATGGTGATTGGAGATAAAGACAGCTAAAGCCTCTGGACAGGAGAATACAGAGTTATAGGCTGGTGTATTCCCAGTCAAGGCACTTTAAATGTTCACTCAGTGCCCCTAAGTTATAGATTAAAAATAACACACACACATATATTGTCTGTACTGAGGTATTTTAAAAGTAAGTACAGACAATATAACTAAAACAGGCTCCTTATTGCTGGTACATGGGCAGCAGAACGCTTTCTACATAAGCTAGTAATTTCCTCTCGGCAGTGTAACTTGAGCCCTTCCTGTTTTATTCTACATTCTATATTACGGGGCTTTGTGAGAAATACGGCATTTCATATTTTGTACAAGACCAAATCTTCAGATTCAGGCTTTCTTATCAACTTTTAAGAGCATTTAGAGACAGGTGTCTTAATGTGACACATTCTCACAGGCTTGTATTCAGAACCTTAGCACACAGGTTTTTCTGAAGATAGGACATTTCATTTTCCAAGTATAAATGCATCTTGCAGCATTTCATGGAAGCCAATTGCATGGCTTCTGGGTTCTTTTGAGTATGTGAATTCACAGACACAAAACAGATACTCACTCCGTATTATCCCAGCCTCTCAGTCGGATAGCTCTTTCTTTAAGTTCCTACACACTTTCCTTCATATTCATATTCATTTCCTTGGAATAAGAAAATAATATATACTTCCCTGTCTTTTTACAATGTTTTAAAAAAGAATACCTTAGGACATGGGGCTGGTCCTCACTACCCCCCTGTGAAACCCTGGCATATAGATGGGATTATCCAGGGACTAAAACCTCTTCTCTTTCGATAATAACCTTTGTACTTTAACATCGCCATTGCTGGTCACCTTCCAGTGTTGACTTAGCTCAGCAGTGCCACCAACGCACTGGTTATCAATAACCACTAGCTAACCCTGCTAACTGTGCTGGTTTTCAGCCTCAAATGCAGTGACCAATTTAAATTCCACGTATATGAAAAATATGTGGAAATATCAAGCCAAAGGCGATATCAAATAAAATGTCTCTCCCATCAATTTGGTACTCAACACAAGAGAGCGACACATTGAGGGAACTTCTGCGTCTAACCTGAGTGCTCCTGGGGAGACAGTTGATTCCTTTCTCCTGGATCCTTCTCGAGTCTCATCAGGCCATCAGGAAAGCTTCAGCTCCATTTTGGGCTTTTCGGTATCATAACGACATACTCCTTAATTAAGCTCACAGCTTGTTATTGGGGTAAAATGTGGGCTGTTTCCCTTGGATACAATCTGAAATGGAGGCATCGGGCCTGGTCCCCAGGTTCAGCCAACTAATGTGCAAAAATAGTTTTCACGATTCCTTAATAACAGGCCAATTAGCTAAAAGCAATAGGCCAGTGAGTTATTTGAGCAACCCTGTTAATTGACTGAACTTAGCAGCCTGTTTAGTTAAAATAAGTAACCTGGAAATATCAAGTTAATTAAGTGGGGTCCCTTCTTTCTAGTATGTTAGAAACTACTAGCAGTCTCTATGGCCTGACTGGATGGATTGTTGTAGCACTTTCTAAATTCGATGACACAACCAGTGGGAGAGGGAACAGTGATTTTATGATTAATTTTGCTCTTGCATCCTCCTTCCCATCTCCAGAGTGATTTTGGAAGCCCCTGTGAAGGCCAGAGAGGCCGCTAGAGGCTACGAATGTCAGATACTTTTATTTTGGCAAGTTTTAGTTTTACTCCATGGACCTGAATGCCTGGAGGGTATGGGAGGGTACAGGGCTGCAGCTTCAGACTGCCTTTGGGTCTCAGGTAGAAAAAGTATCCTGAAACAAGATGTCAAGGGCAGAAAAAGAAGAGCACAGTAGAAGCTTCTGTGGGTGACAGGGAAGAAGTACAGTGCAGAAAGCAGAGGACGTAATGACCTGGCGTGACTGGGCATCACCCCAGTCACCCCCAAAAGTGACACAGCTGACTTGGTTGGGAGGGATTAGAGCACCTTCATGGGCTGGGGCAGCAGAGTGAAGTGCCTATTTAATAATCAGATCAGGGGCTTCCCTGGTGGCGCAGTGGTTGAGAGTCCGCCTGCCGATGCAGGGGACACGGGTTCGTGCCCCGCTCCGGAAAGATCCCACATGCCGCGGAGCGGCTAGGCCCGTGAGCCATGGCCGCTGAGCCTGCGCAACCGGAGAGGCCACAGCAGTGAGAGGCCCGCGTATTGCAAAAAAAAAAAAAAAAATCAGATCATTAGCCGCCTGTGCACTGCGATAAGGAAATGCAAATGTGACACGGTTCAAGTAGGGGGCATAACGCACCATGTCTTCAATTGACAAGTTCTAATTGTCCTGTAGGGCTGGGAAAGGCTCAGCTTTCTAAGGAATGCACTTCTAAAAATACTGGGCAGAAGCCTAAGGTCTTTCAGGCTGCTTGGAAATCTGCGTGCCCTTTCGGTATCTCTCATTTAAGGGAGCACGCAGCCTTGCAGCGTTCAGCTGGTGGTAAAGCCACCGAAGGGGAGGAGCTGAACAAATGGGCGTATAGCAGGCTGAACTTCCAGGTCAGCATTTTGGAAGCCAGGGTTAAGACTGGTTTTGTTTTTTTTGTTTTGTTTTTCCTTAAAGCAGTATTAGTAACTGTTCAGAAGAAAAGTTCTGGAGTCATATGGATTCACATTCTAAGAGCTCTGCCACCTGCTCTGCGACCCTGAGTCGCTCAAGTTCTCTGCCTTGCTTTACTCAACCTGTAAAATGAGGAGGCTCATGTTGTTGGGAGGATAAAAGGGACGATGGGTATGGAGGGCTTCGAGGAACTTGGCACAAAAGGATTGATCAACCAGTGTTCGCTGTGATTTCTCTTGGAGCCCACATCCTGTATGTGCCTCGGCTGAAAGAAAGCCTTTAGAATTCTATGCCTATCTATGAAACAGAAACAGAATCATGGACATAGAGAACAGATTGGTGGTTGCCAAGGGGGCGAGGGTTGGGGGAGGGATGGAGTGGGAGGCTGGGGTTAGCAGATGTAAGGTTTTTTATATAGAATGGATAAACAAGGTCCTACTGTATAGCACAGAGAACTATATTCAATATCCTATGATAAACCATAATAGAAAAAAAATAGAATTCCATGCTTTCTCTTGACAATGAGAATGTGCATGGTGGCATGGTCCCTTTCTGTGTGCCTTTTTAAGGGAGGGATTTGGGTGGTGATTAAAGGAAGGAAGCTGACAAAGAGACCTCCAGGGAATGGGGGTCTCCCTCAGAAGTCTGCTCAGAGGAGACTGCCAGGCTCCCACACACAGACAGGATTGGGGGATCATTGCTGTTTTTGTCTTCTTTTCTTTCCATATTTAACTGAAGCAACAAAGCTTCTTCATGTCCATTCTTGGCATTTTCATCACATGCCTTTATCTGGTCCCTGGTTTCACAGTGGGATAGCTTGGTGGTGCTAAGCTATTTCCAAAAATCTGTTGGAAAACAGCTTTTGAAAGAAAGAGGCCAAGCACCTTACCCAGCTAAACTACATCACATACTGTGAGGAACCAAAACCGTTTGCTCAGTTATTGAAATAACAGTCTCTCACCTACGGCTTACATCACCTTGTCAGTTCAATTTACCTTCTTGCCCATTTTCCCTTCAGAATGCAAGGCTTTCGGAACTGAGCTTCGTTTCTTTTTGTGGAGGTACTTTTTATATTCATTTAGTTACTGTGTGGCATTTTTCTGTCAGAATGACCGCATTTGCTGTCATGAAATGACCCTAACATAATAAACCATGAATTATCTTTAAACCTGGTAAAGGATTTTGAAGTTATAAACAAGTAATAAAATAATTTGCAGGCACTGTTATTTCCCCACCAGATTTCCCTAAAGAGACTTCTGTGGCAAGATCAATTTATTATACAAATCATTGTAACGCTGGTTAATGGCTGTTCCGATTTTCATTTACTTTACTTTCAAATTGAGAGAGAGCTGCGGGTGGAAGGTGTGAGGGAAAGTTCCAGTATCAGGTTCATTGAAGAATTAGAGAAAGAATTTTAAAGTGAGTAAGCACTTTTAAGGTCTCACATCATGTTTAATGTAAGTATAAGAAAGGGGGGAAGTTGCTTTGAATCTGGTATGGAATAAAATTTTAAATGTTCTTGTATATGCATACACACTGACATTTTATGACAGCAAGTGGTATGTCATGCTATGAAAATTGCTAGGATCAAAGATGTAGCAAGAGGACTTCTATTTTTCTTTTTTTTTTTGCCAGTAACGTGTTATTTTATAACAAAAGCTCTCTCCAAAGAACACTGACCAAGTGTGTGTATAACACACGTGTGTGTGTGTGTGTATTTGTGTGTGTGTAGCTAGTTCACTGACACTGTTAGTCATTGTGTTTGCCTGTCTCCTCTTTTTATTTTCCAAGATTTCAGTACCGCAGGCATTTGGGACGGTGAGAGAGAGAGAGAGAGAATCAAATATTAACTGATTTTTCACAGCTGTATATTTTAAAATGCATAAAATGGAAAAATAGATTAAAGAAGAAAAGAAATGGAGGTGAGGAAGAAAAGATAAGAGAAAAAAGGCAAAGGAGAAAGGTAGAACAAGAAGGAAAGTGATGGGATATTGAAGAAAAAGAACTGGAAATCAGGGAAAGGAAGTGAAAAAGAACGCGGAGACACTGTCTCTCAATTATCCACAAGTAAGAGGCTCAGAAATAGTTCCTTGAGGGGAGAACAGCTTTATTAAAGAATGGGAGAAAAAGACAAGGAAATGACTACTGCCTGTCTCATGATTGAAGGGATGATGGGAAAAGGAAATCTTGCCAACCGTATACTAAAAGGACAGAAAGCAGACCTGAAAACAGTTTTGAAAAATCATCATCTCTTATACTCCACCTCCTCAAATACACATAATTCGCTCCCTTTTTATTTGTTTTTCCCTGAGCCCTGTAACTATTAGGGGTTGAATTTGTTTGCCTGGCTTCCTGTCATTTAAACAAATTGGGGATTTATAGTCCACTCACACAAGAAGTCTGAAGCCAGGTATTTGCAGACATTGGTCCTGCTGCTAAAAGGTCTCCACACCAGGTTTCTGTGTCTCTCTTGGCTTTTCATGAATAGTTTTAAGAGGACTATTGCAGCACCAGCTCTCATTCTGGCAGCAGGCAGGAGGGAAGGTGATGGCAAAGGGTAAAAGGGTGTGAATCCATTGAGACTATTCCCTTTAAAGAGGCTTTTAAGGAAGATCTGTTAATTACTTGGACTTAGATCTAGTTGGTCAGAATTGCTCACTTGGCCATCACTGTTTGAGAGAGGGACAAGCTAAAGCAGGGGTTTTGGTCGTCTGTTTAAGCTTAGCCCTTTGTTGCTGCCCTTAAAATTGGGATGCCAGTAAAGAAGGAAGGAATGAAAGCTAGGTAGACAGCTCTTTTCAAACTACATACATTAACTATACTGATGTTAAAATAATGGATGGGACTGGCCTTACCATTTTGTTGCTGATGATATAAAAGTGTTGTATATTTCAGTGACTACTTACGTCTTAGAAAAAATGATTCGTCCTAAAACAGAACTAAATGTTTACCAGTGGCTGCATTTTCTTTCCTTTTTAATATACTCCGGATAATCACTGGGTGAAGTTGAAAAATTGACTTAAATAAATGTAAAGAATGAACTATCTACATGAATGAAATCAACAGGAATAAAAACTATGAAAGTACTTGTGTCCATGACCTGGATGTCCACAAATCTCTGGAAACACTTGGGAATCGTTTGTAAGCAAGATTTCCTTATTTTAAAAATAATAACAAGCATGTTTGGCACTTTCTCATGGGGTTTTATGATAAAATAAGTTAGGATTAGTTTGTCTGCATGAAAGAAAAAAAATAACAATGAGATAAAAACACGTAAAAGGAAGCTAATCCAGTCTCATCTGATGATTTCACGAATGACTCAGCCACCTCCTAGTTTTCTGCTCAAATATCTTCACTACAGGGCTTCTATTTTCAAGTTTGCTTCCTGAACAAAGATGACTTCTAGGGTTAAGTCATCTTTATCTTCAATACAGACAATACACAAGTAGAAGGAAGGACAGAGAGGCTGTGGAGCTGAGTCAACTCCCCCCTAAGTAACTTTAGTGGATGTCCCACACCGCACCGCTGTATATGTCTTCCGGGCTGTAATGTAGTCTCATGCCCACACCTTGTGGAAAAGAAGGCTGGAAAAAGTAGTAGAAGGTTGATTATACTGTCTCTCTAAATAAAAATTGAGTTCTGTTTTTATGGAAGAAGTAGAGAATGGATATTGGGTGGCAATTATCAGCATCTCTGCTTCCAGCAGCTAGCAGGGTTCTTGACACACTGTGTACCTCAGTAAATAGGGCAGTGGCCCCCCAGCCCAATGCATGCTTAGAAATAGCAACTTCATGGCATACATAATGCAACAATTACAGCAAAGCCAAAAGGTTTTGGTTGCTAGCGGTAACGTGTACCTTTGCAGTCTCTGCCCCGCTTGTGTTCATGGCCAGGCTAGTCTTAGCTTTTGATAGCCAAACCCCCAAATCCCAAATATCCGACCTTGAAAGCTTTGCTAAATAATAAAGATATCAAGGAAGCTTTGTGTGGGGAAAGAGATGTTGATCACTGCACATCTCGCAGGAAATGTCCCTGGATGACACTTTAAACCAGTAGGTCTTCCTTCATGGGTGTTTCCCTCTGGTAACATCTCCCCTCTCTTCCAATCCTTTCTTCAGAAGTTTCTCCTGCCTTCTGTTCGGGCCAAACTCTTACTCAAATTCCCAAAGCCTTCGTATTTCATTTATGGTAACACCAACAGCCCGGAAGTCCTTCAAACAAGGACCAGTGTCCCTTATTTAACCTTATTACTTATTAAGCAGTTGTTAGCTAATAGATACGACAGGGTTCTGGATTCTTAGCAGAGTACAAACGTGTATAAAGCATGGTCACAGGGCTCCAGAAGTTTGAACTTTGGTATAATGTAGAATGTCAGTTCCATGGGGACAAAGCTTGCTCTGATTGGTTACCAGTGAGTGCTGTGAGCATCAGTGAGAAAACTCGTCAACAAGGCTTCATTTCTAATGGGGCCCAACGTACCTTTTCTGCAGCTCCTTGATTCGAGAGATTTGATTTATTTGTAACAGTAGAAGAAGGTGTCTTCCCCACAGGGCTAATAAACATAGCTATACTTATTACACTTTAATGTGTGCCAAGCACCTTACAGGTGTAACTTCATTTCATCCTCTAAACAGTACATTGAGCTAAGTATTTCAAGCAGAGCATAACTAAAATACTTGAGGGAGACAGGGGTCTTGACTAAAATTGGGTAGTGTTTTCACCAATACAGAAAAAAACTATAAATTGTGTTTCATAATTTATGTGGATGCTGTTTTCTACTTTTGACGGTTTTATTATAATCTCAGTGATTAAGATATTTCCTACCCAGCAATCCCTGACCTGCATTTTGGAGGTTGAGAGCAAGGTACCTGTCTCTGTTCTCTGTACCTGGACCACATATACCTTACCTAAGATAATTAACATATCTATGAAGTATAGGTGAAGAAGCTGAAGCCTAG
The DNA here is from genome assembly GCF_963924675.1 of Phocoena phocoena. Taxonomy (NCBI): domain Eukaryota; kingdom Metazoa; phylum Chordata; class Mammalia; order Artiodactyla; family Phocoenidae; genus Phocoena; species Phocoena phocoena. The sequence goes on along the minus strand of NC_089225.1, from coordinate 23,486,277 downwards.
AGACATGAAATAACTTGCCCAAGGTTATGTAACTAGTAGCAGGACAGGCATTTAAAGCAAGAAGTGATCAACCAGAAAGTTCATTCTCTTAACCATTATGCTGTTCAGCTTTTTAGGTTCTTAATATTAGGGGGAGGCTTTCCCATAAACAAAGAATTAAACTTATGGGGGTCAAACTTTGAATGACCAGATCTCTCATTAAAAAGAATATCCTGGTAAATGTTTAATGACTGGCTGTCAAAGAAAGAAAACCAGCCCCGATTTTTAGCATTTGCCAATTCTGTGCCATAAATACCCCTCTCCTGGCTGATGTCAAGCAACCAAGGTGACAACATCCAAAGAGGGGCTGGGGAAAGATGTACGCAAGAGGCTCTTGTTGGCCAGTGTGAGCCCACATGTCACTCATCTATGATCATTAGTAACAATATCTGTGCTCTGCATTCACAGTTAATTAGATCATTAACCAATCTGTGAACTAACAAAGGTAGTATGTTGTGTGGCAAAGGCTTAAACGGTTTAGCCAAGTCAGTCAGAAGTGAATCCTGGCCACACTACCAAATAGCTACGTGCCCATGTGATTGTGGACAATTTACCCACCCTTTTGGAGCTTCAATTGCTTTATCTCTTACATGGAGGTAACACCACCTACCTCAGGAGATTTGGTGAGTTTTTAATGTAATAACATATGGAAATTGCCTGATACAGGGTGAGTGTCAAGTATATTTAGTTGCCTGTATACTAACACTTATTTCTCTTCACTCATTTCATTGACAAGCACTGATTACTAAAAATAAAAGAATAATATTTACTGGCTTTATGAAATATTTGTTTTCTTAATCATATGAAATCTTATACCTTTTATTTTCCAACTTTTCAAAGCGATGCTAATGTAAGAAGTATTTTACTTTCCTCTAATGCTACTATTAAACAACAAACAAAACGACACACAAAACTAGCACAGGTTAAATGGTGACTATTACCTTGGTCTCAGTAGGGAGTAGTGGGGTTTGCTCCATCTAAATAAAGCAGCAAATACTCAGATCCTGCCAATTTTTCAATACTATGAGACAGGGGCTTCCCTGGTGGCGCAGTGGTTAAGAATCTGCCTGCTAATGCAGGGGACACGGGTTCAAACCCTGGTCCAGGAAGATCCCACGTGCTGCAGAGCAACTAAGTCTGTGTGCCACAACTACTGAGCCTGCGCTCTAGAGCCCGTGAGCCACATACTGAGACCTCACGCCGCAGCTGCTGAAGCCCACGTGCCTAGAGCCCATGCTCCACAACAAGAGAAGCCACTGCAATGAGAAGCCCGTGTCCCGCAACGAAGAGTAGCCCCCCGTTCGCGGCAGCTAGAGAAAGCCCACGCGCAGCAACGAAGACCCAACACAGCCACAAATAAAATAAATAAATTTAAAGAAACTACCATGAGACAACACGCAGGCTCAGTGTTGCCAGATCGTTCCATTTTGCTGAAGAACCAGGACTCAATCTTTTGGTGAAACCTCCTAATTTTTAAACACCTTCTTTTAAGATACTATAAACCCAGTACTCCAAGCCAGATCTGACAGATCAGCTACCAGTTTGCAGCTTCTGAATTAATGGATAAGGAGGGCTTGGGTAGTAGAAAAAGTGGAGAGAGAAGCCTGAACTAGGCAGAGAGGCAGGAATGATGAAGGGAGGGGCATACTCCAGGCAGAGTAGGGAGCCTGCCATGCTGGAGAGAAGCACTCTTGCGTAGATAAGCTTGGACCAGTACCTTTGGGAGAAATTGAGCCTAGTCTATCTAGTAGTCCGAGAAATAGGATTTTTCTTCCATTAAAAAATGGAGAATTTTTTTTTGTCATGGAAAATGATATAATGAATCTGATAGTAGTTGGAGATGAATTCAAGAATGGGAAGCAGAACGTGTGTTTTCAGAGCCTCATCCTTGGTGCCAAACTTGGTGCCAAGTTTATATCTGGCTTAGCACTTTATACTTCTGCTGTAAATGGGGAAGATACTTTATCCCTCTGGGTCTCACAGTAATAGACTGTTGTGAAGATCAAATGAATTACTGATTCTGAAGTGTTGAGGCAGTGCCTAACACATAGGAAGCATTCAAAACAAACTTAGCTGTTATCGTGAGTGTTCAAATAAAGAAAATGAGCAGCGTGAACGTTAGTTAAGAGGTTGCTATAAATTGCAGGTGTAAATGGTTCGATGAAAGGAAGTCATTTATGGCCATAGATAAAGAAATGAAAGTGTAAAAGTAAAGACAGTGTTTTTACATTTTTAAAAACATGGCTAACAGGAAAAATGTCCTACCTTGACAAATATAAGGACTTGTTAAAGAGGAATCTTATGATCATGGGAAGGTGAGTTCAACTTGAGATGTGAGTAGAATTCGAGCTAAAATATATATCATGTGCTGTCATCAGTTGTGTAGAGCAAGACAGATTGCACTTTAGATACGACACATTTACTGAAAAGGGAATGGTGTGCAGCACCTTGTGTTCAGTGCTTTAGAAGAAAACCAGATATGTGAAATGCAATCTACACCCTTCATCAAACGATATGCATTTTATTTAACATGGCAAAGTAGACAAGGACACACATGGCCATTCCACCAGTAAACGCTGGACAAATGGCGGCTCTGAGTGTTCACAGGACAGAAGGATAAAGTAAGTTGGAGATGGAGGAGCGTGGGGGACTAAGTCTTCCTATGGAATGTGTGACAATGCGGTGCAGAATCTGGAGGGAAGAAAGTAAGCTTGAGAAAAGATACACTGGGGAGTATATAGGTACGTCGGTTGGGGATCAAGAATAAAGTTAGTTTGGCTGGAATGTGGAGTTTTTTGGGTATGTGTACACGTTGTTGAAGCGGGAAAGATTGGGTAGGGGCCTATTAAAGAGGGTTCTACTGTCAGGATGAGGACTTTCCCTGTATAAGGTGAGGAGTTCGTACTGTGCATTTTGGCAATGCAGTAATACAAGGAATCTCTGCTTTTGAAACATGGCCATCTGTCTACGGGACTGAGTCGACAGATGAGGCAAGTACATGAGGTGCGATCTGCGTCATTTTGTTCTATATGAGGGTACTTGGAGGAGGAGATTAGATATGCCTTTAAGAAAAGCAGCAAAATTCTGCAAAGCAGCTGGTGCCCAGGAAAACATCTGTAATTCAGGAAAGAGAATGGGATTTAAATTGCAAATTTAATAATCACCTAGAAAGCATTGTTGAAAGCAGAAAGTAAACGAGATTTTCAAAGGAGCATATTCAGAATAAAAGAGATTCTGTGTTAGAGCCTTGGGTGATACCCATATGGGAGGAATGGGAAGAAGAAGAAGACTTAGTTTTCTAAGTTTTCTAAGGACAGAGAAAAAGGGTCATTGAGGTGGAGGAAAAGCTGAGACAGGGCCCTGTTGTGGAAAACAAAGATGCCAGAGTGCTGGGCAGCAGAGAGCCAAAATCATGCTTGGAGGTGAGTTCCTGGGGCACCTCCACTCTTTTCCCCCAAAGAAAAGAGGACCTGTGGAAAAAGGATAAGGGACCCCTGAGCTCAGCCAAGTCTGCAGAAGTCCGTAGTATTCCAAATTATAACTACAACTGCAACTGGATTTATTGGATAATTCATCTATGTGATATATGCCTATATAAATTAAACTATTTAGATTTTATAAAGTTGCTTACTTTTAATGGAAGTGTCTGGTTCTATGTAGACATATCTTGATAATGAAACTCCATAGCACTAAGGTAATAATTCTGTAGTTCAAGATTTATCAAACTTGGCACTAGTGACATTTTGGACTGGATATTTTGTGGTGTAAGACTGTCCTGGGACTTGTAGGATGTTTAGCAGTATCCCTAGCCTCTGCCCACTAGATGCTAGAAGCACCTCTCAACAGTTGTGACAACCCAAAATTTCTTCAATAGCCAAATATCCTTGGGAGAGCAAGATTGTCTCTTCCCCCTGCATTGGGAAGCACTGCTATGGTGTAACAGTAGCCAAGGAAAGGTTTTTTTCTTTCTTTCCTTCTGCAACGGGAGAGAAAACATACCTAGGCAATGAAGTTCTTGGAGTAATAAAATTATAGTTACCATATTTGTGACATCAAGATCTTTATATGACATAGACATATACATATTCATATATTTGCAAAGAGAAAGTTACACTTTTGACCATGAAGAGAAAGAGGCTGAAGTTATAAAACCACAAAATAAATTATTATATCTAAACAGATATGCCAGAGGGTAGTATTTTCATTTAGTGGCAAATACAATTAAACAGGCATTCAGTTTGAAGCAAATAAAATCCTCCACGTATCTGGTGGCATCTTTATACTGATATAAATTGCAGTGAGAAGCAATTTGTATAAATCACTATTATTCCAGAGAGAGAGATATAGACCAAGCAAATCTAATGGGACAGATGTTATAAATGTCATCATTATGGTTTTTCATTTCAATTCAAACAGTTCATAGACTTCTGATGGTATTAAATAGGGGATTGGAGCTTCTACTGTCAAAAAAGACAGTAGGCTTGTCACGTAGCAACTTTGCGCACGTTGAGCATTTTTACCTTTTTGTGGATAAAATGGGCTCCGTTATATGGTCTTCAAAGCAAGTATCTTAGAGTCTCAGCCTATTCCTGATCCATCTGAAATAACAGATTAAGACAGAACAAGAAAGAAAATAATTTAGTCAGTATGTAAACAATTTTTGATGTCTATGTAAAACAATAATGGATTTTATTTTTTTCATATCAAAAAATATTAAAATGCACGATACAGGGCCATACCAATAGTTCACAGAGGTCTCAGTTCTCATATGCAGAGAACATAAAACTGTCTTGTGCAGAAGTTGGCAATTTCTTTTTACTCCCTCAAATGCAGTGGATGATGTAGAGCAGAATTTATGTGTCTATAAATGTAGGTTTGTAAGGCTATTTCATGAGAAATATTATTTCCCCTGAAGATCTTTCCTAAAACAGCGATATATGGCTATCTACTGGCTAGAGAGTCCATCTTCCATATTTGTGGGTTTCTCATCTGCTGATTCAACCAACGGCAGATCCAAACGTGGTTAGTTGAACTTGTAGATGTAAAACCAGTGGATACAGAGGGCTGAGGGTCAAGCGTATTCTTTGCACTGTACCATTTTATGTAAGGGACTTGAGCATCAGGAGATTTTGGTATCCAGAGGGACTCCTGGAACCAATCGTCTGTGGATACAGAGGGAGGACTGTATATTCTTTTTTTTTTTTTTTTTTTTTGTGGGGAAAGTTTAAGGAGTTTACTTTAGGTTAATACTATTTAAAATATGTGACAGCATGATTTAAAATATGTGACAGCATGATTTACTATTCTTTTTTTAAATTAACTGTAGTTGACTTACAATATTATATTAGTTTCAGGTGTACAACAATGATTTGATATTTTTATACATTACAAAATAATCACTAGTGATTTAGTTACTCTGAGTCTAGTCACCACCTAGCAGCAAAATTATTACATTAGTATTGACTACATTGCCTATGCTGTACATTATATCACAGTGACTTATTTATTTTGTAACTGGAGGTTTGTATCTCTTATTCTCCTTAACCTATTTCACTTATCCCTCTGCCCCTCTCCCCTTTAGCAACCCCTAGTTTGTTCTCTGTATTTATGAGTCTGTTTTGTTATGTTTGTTCAGTTGTTTTGTGGATTCCACATATAAGTGATATCATACAGTATTTGTCTTTCTCTTTCTGACTTACTTCATTAGCATAATGCCCTATAAGTCCATCCATCCCTTATTGGACATATCATGTGCAAATATCTTCTTCCATTCAGTAGGTGGCCTTTTCATTTTGTTGATGGTTTCCTTTGCTGTGTAAAAGCTTTTAGTTGAATGTGGTTCCATTTGTTTATTTTTGCTTTTGTTGCCCTTGTCTGAGGAGACAGATCCAAAAATTACTGCTAAGACTGATGTCAAAGAGCATACTGCTTATGTTTTCTTCTAGGGGTTAATGGTTTCAGATGTTACATTTGAGTCTTTAATCCATTTTGAGTTTATTTTTGCATACAGTGTAAGAAAGTGGTCTAGTGGCCATATTTTTACATGTCCAGTTTTGCCATAAACATTTATAAAAGACTGTCTTTTCCCCATGGTATATTCCTGCCACCTTTGCCATAGAATAACTGACCATATAAGCATGAGTTTCCTTCTGGGCTCTCTATTCTATTTCATTGATCTATGTGTCTATTTTTCTGCCAGTGCCATACTGCTTTGATTACTATATCTTGGTAGTATAGTTTGAAATTAAGAAGCATGATACCTCCCGTTGTGTTCTTCTTTCTCAAGATTGTGTTGACTTTTCAGGGTCTTTCATAGTTCAGTACAAATTTTAAGACTATTTGTTTTCATTCTGTGAAAAATCCCATGAGTATTTTGGTAAGAGTTGCACTGAAACTGTACTTTGTTTTGGATAGTATGGACATTTTAACAATATTCTTCTAATCCATGAACACATTACATCTTTCCATTTATTTGTGTCATCTTTGGTTTCTTTAACATCTTGTAGTTTTCAGAGTACATGTCTTTCACCTACCTGGTTAAATTTATTCTTATGTATTTTATTATGTTTGATGCAATTGTAAATGGGATTTTCTTAATTTCTTATTCTGATAGTTCATTATTAGTCTATAGAAATGAAACAGATTTCTTCACATTTATTTTGTATCCTGCAACTTCACTGAACTAATTTATTCTAATAGTTTTGGGGTGGAGTCTTTAGGGTTTTCTAGGTATAGTATCATGTCATCTGAAAATGGTTGACAGTTTTACTTCTTCCCTTCCAATTTAAATGCCTTTTATTTCTTGTCTGATTGCTGTGACTGGACTTCTAATACTATTGTACGTTGATTAAAAGTGATAAGAGTGGACATCCTTGTCTTGTTCCTGATCTTAGAGGTAAAACGTTCAGGTTTACTGCTGAGTATGATCTTAGCTGTTGGCTTGTCATATATGGCCTTTATTATATTGAGGTGTGTTCCCTCTATACCCACTTTGTTGAGAGTTTTTTTTTTTGAAACCATAAATGGAGGTTGAATTTTGTCAAATGCTTTCTTTGCATCTATTGAGATGACTGATCACGTGATTTTTATCCTTCATTTTGTTAATGTGGTATATCATATCATATTGATTTGTGGTTATTGAACCATCCATGTATCCCTGGAATAAATCCCACATGATCATGGTGTATGTTCCTTTTAATGTATAGTTGCATTCAGTTTGCTAATATTTTGTTGAGAAGTTTTGCATCCATGTTCATTAAAGATATTGGACTGTAATTTTCTTCTTTTGTAGTGTCTTTGTCTGGTTTTGATATCAGGTTAAGGCAGGTCTTGTAGAATAAGTTCAGAAGCTTTCCTTCCTCTTCAATTTTTTGGAATAATTTGAGAGAAACAGATACTAACTTTTCTTTAAATGTTTGGTAGAATTCACCAGTGAAACTTTCTGGTCATGGGCTTTTATTTTGGGGGGAGTTTTTTGATTACTGAATCAATTTTACTGATAATTGGTCTGTTCAGATTTTTTAATTTCTTCCCAATTCAGTCTTGGAAGATTGTATGTTTCTAGGAATTTATTCATTTCTTCTACAAGGGCTATCCAATATTTTGATGTATAATTTGTATTTTTGTGGTATTGATTGTAAATTCTTTCATTTCTGATTTATTTGAGCCCTTTCTCTTTTTTTCTTGATGAGTCTGACTAAAGGTTTGTCAATTTTGTCTTTACAGAGAATCAGCCCTTAGTTTCATTGATCTTTTCTATTTTTTTAGACTTTATTTCATTTTTTCTGCTCTAATTTTTTTCTTTTACTAATTTTAAGCTTTGTTTTTTTCTTCTTTTTTTTAGTACCTTTAGATATAATGTTAGGTTGTTTGAGATTTTTCTTGTTTCTTGAGGTAGGCCTGTATTTCTATAAACTTCCCTCTTAGAACTGCTGTTCCTGCAGCCCATTGATTTTGGAACATTATGTTTCCATTTTCACTTGTTTCCAGGTATTTTTGGATTTTCTCTTTGATTTATTTGTTGATACTTTGGTTTTCAGTCACATGTTGTTTAGTCTCCACATGCTTATATTTTTTCCAGTTTCTTCGTATAATTCATTTCTAGCATACTGTTGGAGCCAGAAAAGATGATTAATATGACTTCAATCTTCTTACATTTACTAAGACTTGTTTTGTAGCCTAGCACGTGATCTATGCTGCAGAATGTTCTATGTGCACTTGATAAAAATGTGTATTCACAGTTTTGGGGTAGAATGTTTTGTAGATATCTATTAGGTCATCTAGTTTAATGGTGTCATTGAAGGCCAGTGTTTCCTTATTGATTTTCTGTCTGGATGATCTATCTATTCATGTAAATGGAGTATTAAAACCCCCTACGATCATTGTATTGGTGTCTGTTCTCTCTTTAAGTCTATTAATATTTGCTTTATATATTTAGGTGCTTCTATGTTGAGTGTATATATCCTTACAAATATTATGCCATCTTCTTCGATTGGCTCTTTTATCATTATTTAATGCTCTTTGTTCTAGTCTTTGTTTTAAAGTCTATTTTGTCTGATATGCATATTGCTACCCCAGTTTTTTTTTTTTTAACCTCTTTATTGGAGTATAATTGCTTTACAATGGTGTGTTAGTTTCTGCTTTATAACAAAGTGAATCAGTTATACATATACATATGTTCCCATATCTCTTCCCTCTTACGTCTCCCTCCCTCCCATCCTCCCTACCCCACCCCTCTAGGTGGTCACAAAGCACTGAGCTGATCCCCCTGTGCTGTGCGGCTGCTTCCCACTAGCTATCTATTTTACGTTTGGTAGTGTATATATGTCCATGCCACTCTCTTACTTTGTCACAGCTTACCCTTCCTCCTCCCCATATCCTCAAGTCCATTCTCTAGTAGGTCTGTGTCTTTATTCCCATCTTACCCCTAGGTTCTTCATGACCTTTTTTTTTTCCTTAGATTCCATATATATGTGTTAGCATATGGTATTTGTTTTTCTCTTTCTGACTTACTTCACTCTGTATGACAGACTCTAGGTCCATCCACCTCATTACAAATATCTCAATTTCGTTTCTTTTTATGGCACTACCCCAGTTTTTTTGTTGTTTTGTTTCCATTTCCATGAAATATCTTTTCCCATCCTTTCACTTTTAGTCTTGGTGTGTTTTTAGATCAGAAGTGAGTCTCTTGTAGGAGGCCTATACAAGGGTCTCATTTTTAAAATCCATTCAGCTACCATATGTGTATGTATGTATGTGAGTGTGTATGTGTGTGTATATTTTAATTGAAGTACAGTTGATTTATAATGTTGTGTTAACTTCTGCTTTACAGCAAAGTGATTCAGTTATACATATACATACATTCTTTCTTATATTCTTTTCCATTGTGGTTTATCTCAGCATATTGAATATAGTTCCCTGTTCTACATGGTAGGACCTTGTTGTTGATTCTGTATGTAATAGTTTGCATCTACTAACCCCAAACTCCCAGTCCATCCCACCCGCACCCCCCACTTGGCAACCACAAGTCCGTTCTCTATGTCTGGAACTCTGTTTCTGTTTTGTAGATAGATTCATTTTTGTCACATTTTAGGTTTCACATATAAGTGATATCATATTTGTTTTTCTCTTTCTGACTGACTTCACTTAGTATGATAATCTCTAGTTGCATCCATGTTGCTGCATATGGCATTATTTCGTTCTTTTTTATGGCTGAGTAGTATTCCATTGTATATACGTACCACATCTTCTTTATCCATTCATCTGTTGATGGACATTTAGGTTGTTTCCATGTCTTGGCTATTGTGAATAGTGCTGCTGTGAACATATGGGTGCATGTATCTTTTTGAATTTTAGTTTTGTCCAGGAGTGGGATTGCTGGATCGTATGGTAATTCTATTTTTAGTTTTCTGAGGAACCACCATACTGTTTTCCATGGTGGCTGTACCAGCTTACATTCCCACCAACAGTATAGGAGGGTTCCCATTTCTCCACACCCTCTCCAGCATTTGTTATTTGTAGGCTTTTTTTTTTTTTTTTTTTTTTTTTTTGCGGTACATGGGCCTCTCACTGCTGTGGCCTCTCCCATTGTGGAGCACAGGCTGTGGACGTGCAGGCCCAGAAGCCATGGCTCACAGGCCCAGCCGCTCCATGGCACGTGAGATCTCCCCGGACCGGTGCACAAACCCATGTCCCCTGCATCGGCAGGCGGACTCTCAACCACTGCGCCACCAGGGAAGCCCATTTGTAGGCTTTTTAATAATGGTCATTCTGACTGGTACCTCATGGTACTTTTGATTTTCATTTCTCTAATAATTAGTGATGCTGAGCATCTTTTCATGTGCCTATTGGCCATCTGTATGTCTTCTCTGGATAAGTGTCTATATAGGTCTTCTGTTCATTTTTGTATTGGGTTGTTTTTTGTTTCCAGCTTTCTAATTGTTGCCTCTGCACTTGGACTTGGAGTGAGTTTGTGCATGAGCCCTTTAAGAGCAGAGTCTCAATTTAGTACAGCCCTCTGGCTCTCCCAGACTGAAGCCCCATTGGATTTCAAAGCCAGTTATGGGAACTTACCTTCCATGTGCCATTGTCAGACCTGGGGTGTTTGATGTGGGGGTTCAAACCCCTTGCTCCTTGGGGAGGACCTCGATGGTTGTGATGTCCCCTCCTGTTTGTAGGTCACCACACTGGGGTTTGGGTCCTGACTCGGTGGTGTCTCTGCTCCCTTTATCTATCTCAATGTGTTTTTTTCCTTTATATCCTTAATTGTAGAGGAGACGTTTGGCTACTCTTTAGGTTGTTCTGAGAGTGAGTTGCTCTATATATTGTGGCCTTTGTGTGTTCGTGCAGGAGGTGAGCTTAGGATCTTCCTACTTCACCATCTTTTGTTTTTAATTTAATTTTTATTTTTTATTGGAGTATAGTTGATTTACAATATTGTATTAGTTGCAAGTGTACAGCAGTGATTCAGTAATACATATACATACATCAATTCTTTTTCAGATTCTTTTCCCGTATATAGAATACTGAGTAGAGTTCCCTGTGCTATACAGTAAGTCCTTGTTGAATATTTATTTTATATATAGTAGTGTGTATATGTTAATTCCAAACTCCTATTTAATCCCCTGCCTCAACGTTTCCCCTTTGGTAACCATACGTTTGTTTTTGAAGTCTGTGAGTCTGTTTGTGTTTTGTAAATAAGTTCATTTGTATCATATTTTTAGATTCCACATATATGACATCATATATTTGTCTTTCTCTGTGTAACTCACTTAGTATGATAATCTCTAGATCCATTCATGTTGCTGCAGATGGCATTATTTCACTTGCTTTATGGCTGAGTAATATTATTGGGTTGACCAAAAAATTCATTTGGTTTTAAGTAACAATAAAAGACACATTTTTCATTTTCACAAAGAACTTTATTGAACAGCGTATTCACTAACCAAACAAACTTTTTGGCCAACCGAAAACATTGTATATATGTACCACATCTTTATCCATTCCTCTGTTGATGGGCATTTAAGTTGCTTCTATGTCTTGGCTCTTGGGAACGGTGCTGGGATGAGCATAGAGGTGCATGTATCTTTTCGAATTACAGTTTTCTCTAGATATATGCCCAGGAGTAGGATTGCTGGGTCGCACTGATAGTTCTATTTTTAGTTTTTTAAGAAACCTCCATACTTTTCTCCATAGTGGTGGTACCAGTTTACATTCCACCCAACATTGTAGGAGGATTCCCTTTGCTCCACACCCTCTCCAGCATTTATTGTTTATAGACATTTTGATGATGGCCATTCTGACCAGTGTGAGGTGATACCTCATGGTAGTTTTGATTTGCCTTTTTCTAATAATTAGCGATGTTGAGCATCTTTTCATGCTATCTCACTGTCTTGATCCCATCTCTTGACCATGTAATCTTAACAGCAAAATGAAGACTTTATTTTGAGAATCTTTTCAGAATTTTAAGTGTAATACTCTATATGCATAAATATGTATTATATAATAATCTTTATATGATTTGTTTTATATCAGAATGCAGCAACATTAAAGATTATTCCTTTGACAGGGCAGATACCCATGATATCCAAGAATCCCGAGTTTTATTAGATCTTATGGGCTGGATTGTGTCCCTCCCAAATTCATGTATAGAAGAAGCCCTAACCCCCCACTGTGACTGTATTTGGATATAGGGCCTATAAGGAATTAATTAAGGTTAAATGATGTCCTAAGGGTGATGCCCTAATTCAATATAATTAGTGTCCTTATAAGAGGAAGCGACATCAGGGTTGCACATGCTCAGAGAAATGGCCATGTGAGCACACAGTGAGAAGTTGCCATCTGGAAGCTGGGAAGAGAGGCCTCTGGAGAAACTTAATCTTTTGACACCTTGATCTTGGACTTCCAGCCTCCAGAAATGTGAGAAAAGTAAATTTTTGTTGTTTAAGACACTCAGTTTGTGACTGTGATATTTTGTTATGGCAGTCGTAGCAGACAAATACACCGAAGAGTCACCTTTGCCTGAATTTCCCAAAAGTCCTATGCTCACTGCTATCATCTCTTAGACTTACAGGAACATACAGACTTTGAAAGATTCTGCCTCTTCAAACATCTCCAAAATTCCCTAGGAATGCATATGTTTATATCCACAACTGAGAATTTAGTGAGACTTGCTATTCTCTCCCAGTAGAATAGCAATGCATGTGTGCCTTTCAAGAGAGGATTCTACAAACCTTTGACTTAATGATGTTACCCAGGAAAATTTGGACCACTACCATCTTGTCCATTGCTCCACGAAGATAATCATATAAAATCTGACAAAATGCTACTGTTCTTGACAGATTATCCTGGAAATTTCATTGCTGCCATGATATTCTAGATGTCATTTCTACAGAAGTGAATGGGGCTGCTGCTACCACCTCTGTGGTATTTTGTGGGCACAGATTTAAGAGCAGCAAGGGCAAAGTCCCTAGTCACATGAAGCTTGTAATACTGTGGGAGAAGCAGCAATTAAGTTATCTTGTAATTAAAATGAGAGCATTTTCATGTAACTGAAGTACCTAATCTTGGAAGTTGGGGAAATTTTCTCTGAAGAAGCACCTTTAAGGCTGAGGCCAGAATGATGAATAGGGGTCAGCTACTTGAAGAGTTAACCAATGAAGAGAATTAATGAAGACCTGAAGAAGCACAGAGCTGGGGGAACCCAGGCAACAGAATACCCATATGCTAGATCATAGTGAGTGTGCTCAATGGGGCTGGGTTGGTAGTGGGAGAAAAGCCTGGTAAGAATACACACTAGAGGAGGATGGGGAGAGCCCATGTGACATGATATCTTGGAAACCACATTTTGTGTCTAGCAAAAAGTGAAATCTACTTTGTAATACTTCCAGGTGATTAATTTTACTACGCCAAGTAATCATAAAACAAATTACCTTGAAGTGATGATTTAACATGTGTATTGGCAGTAACTGAGTAGTCAAGTGAGATTAATTCAATTGATTTCGTTATGTGAGAGTATTTCTTTGGAGCTGGTGCAGAGACTACCTGTGTTGGATCTGTTGCTTGAAATATATTCCTGTGGGAAGCATTTAAGGTGTTGGAGACAGAGCTAGAGAGTGTGTTCACAGTATGTAAAAACTCTGACTCTTGATAAGAGTCTCCGCTTGCCCAAAAAAGAATGGGGTTGTCTCTTAGTTTGTGGCAGCCCCAGAAGTCATCTGCCTGAAGACCTCTGAGACTGTTTGCCAAACCAGAGAGTTGCCCAGACTCTGATAATTGATACTGCTAGGACCAGAACTCCACCTTTCTGCCATATGCTGTGTCTCCAGTAGGAAGGCAGAAGAGCGGGTTCCTCCTGCTGCGTTAAATGCCTCACTTAGTCTTAGATACAAGAACATTATCTTTTATGACAGAGCTAGTAAGTTTATCCTCAGTTTACAATGTTAGTAGAGAAATACTCGTGCTTACTTTAGAAATCATTTCTAAGTCAAAGTAGTTTTTGAAAGTCTTAAGCAGCAGGTGCCTTAGCCACAATCTGTTATAACACAGCCTGATAATTTTCAGCAAATGAGTCTTAAATGCAAATGGCTCAACAATGCCTTTAGCTTATAATTTATTTCTAAGACACTTACTATTGTCTACCCCAGAGCTGTTGAAATTGTTTAAGCTAGAAAAATAGTGATGCCTTTAAAAATGAAAACTAAGTAATTAGGGATGGCCCTCACAATATCCCCTGGGTAATCACTGGATCCATAAAGCAAAGATAATTGGTGAAATAAGACTTTAAGTGTGTATCATTGTGAAACTAGTTGGTAGTCTATACAGTAAAGATTGGGACATTGTAGGTAAAAGAAATCTTGGTTTGCCCAAACTTTATTTTCACCTATTTCTCATTCAACGACGCACTGAATTCTTTTTTTTTTAATCAATTGCTCCTGGGTCACATGGAGGCACAACCTAGCAACTTATTACTGAGCACTGGCTGTACATCAGACATGTACTAGGGGCTGCCTGGGTATGATGGGGAAGATGAAGATAAATAAGAGCAACATTTTTTTTCCTCAGGAGAATAACACTTAATGGAAGACAGAGAAAGATACATTAATAAATATAATACTGTGAAATGACAGGTACTAAAAGTGAAGAATGAAACGTGCCATCAGACCAGGGCTTTGGTGCCAGTTGATCATGAAATAAGGAAAATGTATAGAAATTTTTCATAAAGTTAAATATTTAATTGAAAGGACTTAATTCTAAGGTAAATGTCCTTCCTGATTTTTTTGAGGTGAACATGATTATTTTATGAAAAGATGGTGATATAGATGGTAACATGGGAAATTCTGTGATGGACTCAGTCTCTTTCCTTTAATGGATAGAACAGCTAAATATCTGAGATCCACTGTTTCGAGAGCTGAAGAGGAACCATTCTGTGCCTGTATTTAAGGATGTCTTCAGGAAGGAGGTAGCTTTGAGGTGGGTCTGCCTTGAATGAACTACCTAGCATTCTATCTGATTTTGTTCTCTGCTGCCCACAATTCAAAACTAAAATGTTGTTGATAGAAGAATAAATGTTGAACAGATCAATCTAGTCACCTTAGTATTCTGAAAATAGTGAAAATGTTCTTTACAATCAAGAGATGTAACTCATACATATTGTATTAGTAAAGTCTCTTTCATTGAAAGAAAAATAAATCAGGTCAAGGAAAAATGTAAACACTAAATATAAAAACCCATAAGTATTCCCTAAAAGTCAAGAGATAACTACAGCTGGGCCTCAACAACAACAACAAAATTAAGCATAGCCACAACCACAACTCCTAAGTTCACTTGTTCCAATTCAAGTTATGAACAGACACTAACCTGTTCTCTCAGTATAAATTCCATATTCCCAGGAGATTATCTGCTTAACTCAGCATGAAACAGTCAAATTAATTTCATCCTGGGATGAAGATGGGGAAATGGACCCATGGGTTTCTGTAAAGTAATAATCATATGTCAGATACTCTCTTAAAAGCAGTACTTGTATCAATATTATTTAGTTACATTAGGGAATCAGTATTGTATTTATTATTTAGTCCACCCAGCAATTCAGTGAGGAAGTATTATATTCATCATCCTCAATTTGGAGAAAGGGAACTAAGGCCCAGTAAGGTTAAGATCTTTGTTCAAGATCATATAACACTTAAGTAGAAGAGCTGGTATGAAAACTTACGTAACTTGGCTGTGGAGCCAGAGATTATGTGACATAACCCCTAGGCTCTCATGCCTGTGGATGAGAGACCAATTCCCTCAAAAATGGGGATCATTGTGAGCTGCAGGGTAAATATATGAGAGCTATTCTAACTGCAATCACTGAAGGATTCAATCATTCAAATTGCAGGAAGAGCTTTATTTTTTAAGACAACTACAAATGGAAAGTTAATTTTTAGAATGTGCAGTTAGGATATGACCACAGATATAGCATATTATTAATCTTGTTCTCATTTTGATACAGTTATGTAAATATGTTCTACCTGACAGAGAAAACTCTATTTCTCTGTATTAAAATAGGAGTAAGATAATTGTCATGCTGAATTCTTTCTTATTGAAATTACAATATTATATAATCTTAAAATTAAGAGAGAGAACAACAACTTACGGATATTTTAGTATCCACACATTAATGAATATGCTGCTTTGGACGTTAGAATATATCTTGACCATAACAGTTATAAATATCAAGTCATTTTAAGTACCATAAGACAATGCAGGGTTATCATTGTGATAAAACACAACATCCAAGATGAGATGGGGAAATGTTATTTAAAAGATAAATTTGTGCAGTCCCTCCCATTAGGAAACTTGCACAAGCCTCTTAGATAGCCTCATCCACCAGAGGGCAGATAGCAGAAGCAAGAAGAACTACAATTCTGCAGCCTGTGGAACAAAAACCACATTCAAGAAAGACAGATAAGATGCAAAGGCAGAAGGCTAGGTACCAGATGAAGGAACAAGATAAAACCCCAGAAATACAACTAAATGAAGTGGAGATAGGCAACATTCCAGAAAAAGAATTCAGAATAATGATAGGGAAGATGGTCCAAGACCTCGGAAAAAGAATGGAGGCAAAGATTGAGAAGATTAAAGAAATGTTTAACAAAGACCTAGAAGAATTAAAGAACAAACAGGGGCTTCCCTGTTTGGTGGCGCAGTGGTCGAGAATCTGCCTGCTAATGCAGGGGACACGGGTTTGAGCCCTGGTCTGGGAGGATCCCACATGCCACAGAGCAACTAGGCCCGTGAGCCACAACTACTGAGCCTGCACGTCTGGAGCCTGTGCTCCACAACAAGAGAGGCTGCGACAGTGACAGACCCGCGCACCACAACTAGAGAAAGCCCTCACACAGAAACGAAGACTCAACACAGCCAAAAATAAATTAATTAATTAATAAACTCCTACCCCCAACATCTTCTAAAAAAATAAAAAATAAAGAACAAACAAACAGAGATGAACAATACAATAACTAAAATGAAAAATACACAAGGAGGAATCAATAGCAGAATAATTGAGGCAGAAGAACAGATAAGTGAACTGGAAGACAGAATGGTAGAATTCACTGCCACGGAAGAGAATAAACAAAAAGGAATGAAGAGAAATGAAAACAGCCTAAGAGACCTCTGGGACACATTAAATGCAACAACATTCACATTATAGGGGTCCAGGAAGAAGAAGAAGAGAGAGAGAAAGGACCCATGAAAATACTTGCAGAGATTATAGTCGAAAACTTCCCTAACATGGGAAAGGAAATAGCCCCTAAGTCAAGAAAGTATAGAGTGTCCTGGGCAGGATAAACCCAAGAGGAAACACGCTGAGATACATAGTAATCAAATTGGCAAAAATTAAAGACAAGGAAAAATTATTGAAAGCAACAAGGGAAAAACAATGAATAATATAAAAGGGAACTCCCATAAGATTAACAGCTGATTTCTCAGCAGAAACTCTAAAACCCTGAAGGGAGTGGCATGATACATTTAAAGTGATGAAAGGGAAGAAGCTAAAATCAAGATTCCCCTACCCGGCAAGGATCTCATTCAGATTCAATGGAGAAATCAAAAGCCTTACAGACAAGCAAAAGGTAAGAGGATTCAGCACCACCAAACCAGCTCTACAACAAATGCTAAGGGAACTTCGCTAAGTGGGAAACACAAGAGAAGAAAAGGACCTACGAAAACAAATACAAAACAATTAAAAAAATGGTAATAGGAACATACATATCGATAATTACCTTAAACATAAATGGATTAAATGCTCCAACCAAAAGACACAGGCTCGCTGAATGGATACAAAAACGAGACCTATAAGTATGCTATCTAAAGAGACTCACTTCAGACTTAGGGACACATACAAACTGAAAGTGAGGGGATGGAAAAAGATATTCTATGCAAATGGACATCAGAAGAAAGCTGGAGTAGCAATACTCATCAGATAAAATAGACTTTAAAATAAAGAATGTTACAAGAGATAAGGACGCTACATAATGATCAAGGGATCAATCCAAGAAAAAGACATAATAATTATAAATATATATGCACCCAGCATAGGAACACCTCAGTACATAAGGAAACGGCTAACAGCTATAAAAGAGGAAATTAACAGTAACACACAAATAGTGGGGGACTTTAACACCTCACCTACACCAATGGACAGATCATCCATACAGAAAATCAATAAAGAAACACAAGCTTTAAATGACACAAGAGACCAGAAAGATTTAATTGATATTTATAGGACATTCCATCCAAAAACAGCTGATTACACTTTTCTTCTCAAGTTCACATGGAACATTCTCCAGGATAGATCACATCTTGGGTCAGAAATCAAGCCTCAGTAGATTTAAGAAAATTGAAATCATATCAAGCATGTTTTCTGACCACAGTGCTATGAGATTAGAAATCAATTAGAAGGAAAAAATGTAAAAAACACCAACACATGGAGCCTAAACAATACACTACTAAATAACCAAGAGATCACTAAAGAAATCAAAGAGGAAATAAAAAAATACCTAGGGACAAATGACTCTGAAAACACGACGATCCAAAGCCTATTGGATGCAGCAAAAGCAGTTCTAAGAGGGAAGTTTATAGCAATAAAGCCTACTTCAAGAAACAAGAAAAATCTCAAACAATCTAACCTTACACCTAAAGGAACTAGAGAAAGAAAAACAAAACCCAAAGTTAGTAGAAGGAAAGAATTCATAAAGATCAGAGCAGAAATAAATGAAATAGAAACAAAGAAAACAATAGCAAAGATCAATAAAACTAAAAGCTGGTTCTTTGAGAAGATAAACAAAATTCATAACCATTAGCCAGACTCATCAAGAAAAAGAGGGAGAGGGCTCAATTCAATAAAATTAGAAATGAAAAAGGAGAACTTACAACAGACATCACAGAAATACAAAGCATCCTAAGAAACTACTACAAGCAATGCTATGCCAATAAAATGGACAACCTTGAAGAAATGGACAAATTCTTAGAAAGGTATAGCCTTCCAAGAATGAACCAGGAAGAAATAGAAAATACAAACAGACCAATCACAAGTAATGAAACTGTGATTAAACATCTTCCAACAAACAAAAGTCTAGGACCAAATGGCCTCACAGGTGAATTCTATCAAACATTTAGAGAAGAGCTTACACCCATCCTTGACAAACCCTTCCAAAAAACTGCAGAGGTAGGAACACTCCCAAACTCATTCTATGAGGCCACCATCACCCTGATAACAAAACCAGACAAAGATACTACAAAAAAAGAAAATTACAGAACAATATCACTGATGAATATAGATGCAAATATCATCAACAAAATACTAGCAAACAGAATCTGACAACACATTAGAAGGATCATACACCATTATCAAATGGGATTTATCCCAGGAATGCAAGGATTCTTCAATATATGCAAATCAATCAATGTGATACACCGTATTAACAAATAGAAGAAAAAAACCATATGATCATCTCAATAGATGCAGAAAAAGCTTTTGACAATATTCAAAACCCATTTATGGTAAAAACTCTCCAGTAAGTGGGCATATAGGGAAACTACCTCAACATAATAAAGACCATATACAACAAACCCACAGCAAACATCATTCTCAATGGTGAAAAACAAAGTATTTCCTCTAAGATCAGGAACAAGATATGGATGTCCACTCTCACCACTATTATTCAACATAGTTTTGGAAGTTCTAGCCAAGGCAATCAGAGAAGAAAAACCTAAAAGGAACACAAATTGGAAAAGAAGAAGTAAAACTATCACTGTTTGCAGATGACATGATACTATACATAGAGAATCCTAAAGATGCCACCAGAAAACTACTAGAGCTAATCAATGAATTTGGTAAAGTTGCAGGATACAAAGTTAATGCACAGAAATCTCTTGCATTTCTATACACTAATGATGAAAAATCTGAAAGAGAAGTTTAGGAAACACTCCCATTTACCATTGCAACAATAAGCATAAAATACCTAGGAATAAACCTACCTATGGAGGCAAAATACCTGTATGCAGAAAACTGTAAAACACTGATGAAAGAAATTAAAGATGATACAAACAGATGGAAAGATATACCATGTTCTTAGATTGGAAGAATCAATATTGTGAAAATGACTATACTACCCAAAGCAATCTACACATTGAATGCAATCCCTATCAAATTACCAATGGCATTTTTTACAGAACCTGAAAAACAAAAATTAAAATTTGTATAGAGACACAAAAGACCCCCAATAGCCAAAGCAGTCTTGTAGAGGAAAAAACGGGGCTGGAGGAATCAGACTCCCTGACTTCAGACTATACTACAAAGGTACAGTAATCAAGATAGTATGGCAACTGGCACAAAAACAGAAATATAGATCAATGGAACAGGATAGAAAGCCCAGAGGTAAACCCACGCACCTATGGTCAACTAATCTATGACAGAGGAGGCAAGGATATACAATGGAGAAAAGACAGTCTTTTCAATAAGTGGTGCTGGGAAAACTGGACAGCTACATGTAAAAGAATGAAAGTAGAACACTCCGTAACACCATATACAAGGATAAACTCAAAATGGATTAGAGATCTAAACGCAAGACTGGATACTATAAAACTCTTAGAGGAAAACATAAGAAGAACACTCTTTAACATAAATCACAGCAAGATCTTTTTTGATCCACCTATAGAGTAATTGAAATAAAAACAAAAATAAACAAATGGGACCTAGTGAAACTTATAAGCTTTTGCACAGCAAAGGAAACCATAAACAAGACAAAAAGACAACCCTCAAAATAGGAGAAAATATTTGCAAATGAATCAATGGACAAAGGATTAATCTCCAAAATATATAAACAGCTCATGCAGCTCAATATTAAGAAACAACCCAATCAAAGAATGGGCAGAAGACCTAAATAGACATCCCCAAAGAAGACATACAGATGGCCAAGAGGCACATGAAAAGCTGCTCAACATCATTAATTATTAGAGAAATGCAAATCAAAACTACCATGAGGTATCACCTCACACCAGTTAGAATGGGCATCATCAGAAAACCTACAAGCAACAAATGCTGGAGACGGTGTGGAGAAAAGGGAACTCTCTTGTACTGTTGGTGGGAATGTTAAACTGATATAGCCACTGTGGAGTGGCTTATAAAACTTAAAATAGAATTAAAAAACTAAAAATAGAGTTACTATATGATCCAGCAATCCCACTACTGGGCATATATCCAGAGGAAACCATAATTCAAAAAGACACAGGCACCCCAATGTTCATTGCAGCACTATTTACAATAGCCAGGTCATGGAAGTAACCTAAATGCCCATCGACAGATGAATGGATAAAGATGTTGTACATATATACAATGGAATATTACTCAGCCA